>NW_020194100.1:0-60323 GCF_002847045.1 Aspergillus candidus | reverse complement strand
TTTTTTTCTCTTCTGTATTTTTCCTGCTGGATTTTTTTGGGTGGAATGACCGGCACTATTCCTGTTCGAGACTGGTCGGTTCGTTTGAGTAGTGTCCTTGTTGGGTAGTATCAAGTCAATCGTCTTAATAGGTAAGACGGATGGCAAATGTCTAGATGTCCTTGTCATTTTCATATGATCGGATATAATAGATATCATCCGACTGGAGGCAGTAGAACGAGGGATGATGCATACTGTATATGCACTGTCGGATCCAACCGATGCTGCCTGAAGAATGAGGCTGCCAGGTATCAATAAGCAACGATCATCATGTGAATACCGTATCATTGGAGAAATGATTACAGAATTATACCAGTATTATAACCCATCTTTGTCGTAAGAACGGCCTGGTAAATGCGTAATCTGAATACGCCATAAATACCATACATCGATGAATACAGATGACTGATGGCTGATTAGATTGCCGCCGGTTCTTTGTGGTGCCACTGAGGTTCAACTGCGATCCGTCCTCTTCCATCCGAACCCTGGTCTCCTCTTTGGATGCTGGACTACTTTAACCTATTCATTCCTTCTTTCTCCCACATCTTACCGGCCTTCTTATCGCCATACACTCTCCTTTGATTTCCTTTGTCAATTCTCTCATCGTTGTTCGTTACATTTGGGGTCCGTAGGTTCTCCGCCGTCGGATCGCCCGCCGTCCGCGCTTCCCCTGATTGAGAGCCGCTCTGGGAAGGCTTCGATCCGATCATCAATCCTTCCATTGACGCCTCGCTCGTCGACCACGACAACAACACCACCACCACTCTACGTTTCGGCGACCCTACATCTTTTGCAGAACGCCACCGGTGTCGATTTCTTTATTGGATACTCCCGACTTGGAATACTAGGCCGCAGTCTGTTCTTTCGCCGTTGTCGGAACGAACAGATGCGTTCATTCTCCCTCATCAGATAGTCTTACGTCCACCTTCGATCGCACCTGCGACGCCTCGTCGTCTGTTTCTCCGCCATGGCGGTCAATGCGTCAGCCTACGACCTTCCGCCGCTTCCCTCGTATACGTTAACCCCCCGTGTGCCGGTTCTCGCCCCGATTCCCGACAACTTCTTAGCCCTCATCCTACCGATCGTTGCCTACTGGGGCTTATCGATGATCTTCCATTATATCGATGTCAACGACTATTTCCCGCAGTACCGGTTACACACGCCAGCCGAACTCCTCAAGCGCAACCATGTGTCACGATGGGAGGTAGTGAGGGATGTCGTCTTCCAACAGGTCGTGCAGACCATTGCCGGCGTTTCGGTGTCGTACTTTGATGAGCCGGAATTCACCGGAAAAGAGGGTTACGATGTTGCTGTATGGGCTAGTCGTCTCCGTGTGCTGCAGAGGAGCTTCCCCTATATGCTTGGCTTGTTTGGTATCGACGCAACAAGCTTGGCGAAGAATTTGTCCCAGAATGGCTATACGATGCTTGGTGGGGCTATGGCGGGGGGATACTATCCCACCGTCACTCAGTCGATGGTGTCGGAGAATGGCGTGGAGGCCACAGTCCCCGCTTTCACTGGCTGGGAACTGGCGGCTGCCAGCCTCATCTACTGGTACTTGATCCCCGGGTTGCAATTCGTCTGGGCTGTATTTGTCATCGACACATGGCAGTATTTCCTTCACCGTGCGATGCACTTGAATCGCTGGTTATATGGTGCGTACCCGCTACCCACTACACGTCTTTTTGAAGAGCTCGGTCTAATATCTGTCTAGTCACCTTCCACTCGCGTCATCACCGCCTTTATGTTCCCTATGCGTTTGGTGCGCTCTACAATCACCCTGTTGAGGGATTCCTCCTGGACACCGCTGGTACTGGTGTTGCATTTCTCACGGCCCACATGAACAACCGGCAAGCGATGTTCTTGTTCACCTTCAGTACCATCAAGACGGTGGATGATCACTCCGGCTACCACTTCCCCTGGGATCCCTTGCAGCACTTCACCTCGAATAATGCTGCGTATCATGATATCCATCATCAGAGCTGGGGCATTAAGACCAACTTCTCGCAGCCGTTCTTCACCTTCTGGGATGGCCTTTTGCAAACGCGATGGAGGGGTGATGTGACTTCCCGCTATGAACGCTCCCGGATCACCTCCCAGCAACAAGTAGATCACGAGGCGGCTCAAGCCGCCGCGGCCAAAGCCGATGTCGCGGCTTCTCCGGCGGTCGTTTCCCCTGAAAATCCGCCCGACACCCGGTCCCGCCTGCGTCGCAAGGCCCCGAGTCTCTCGTCTCCCAGCGTCAAGGGGGTGAATCACGGGGTGACCAGCAGTGTCTTATAAAATTAATCCCCTATGCTTCGTCGTTTAAATTTCTCTTCTCTTGCCCAAGTATTAATTGTGTTTGGACCCGTGTCCAAATTTGGGAGCTGCAGGGCGCCTCCTGACCACCATAGGTCAATACTGTCTTTTGCATATCTTACTGCTGTATTAATAATCGGGCTGACCCAGACCGATAGCCTATATTGTCACGATCACTTTTACTGTACCTAGTTTCTATAATATTCTTTGGCATGGACCATTTTGGTAGATGGGGTATAGCCGCCGCCATCCATATTAGTTCTGTTTTTTCCTAGCTCTCAATCGAAACCCAATATCAGGTGAGAGCTTGCGGGTGCTGACAGAACAATGGATATACGCACATGACCATGTCAAATGACAGCATAACCACCTGGATCCAAACTGACCGTTCATCCTACCGACTCTAAAACCGAGGAAGTATGACTGCGGTGGATTATCGCTATCTGCATACGAGGTCCCAAGTGCTGCCCGCAGGCCCAATTTCTTCATCTACGGGGCAATCCTCATACTCGGATATCCTATTACGTTCAAACCATGTGTCGATAAGCTCGCGGCAGCGAACTGCAGGCTCCTCACTCTCGAATAACGCCGTACAGCGAGGATCCTCTTCGATGATAGATCGCATTACTTCTTTCAATGCTTCCAAGGGACTGGGTTGGCTGATGATATGGTTCCAATCGATTTCTCTCGGGAAATTGCCCGGATGGAAATCAATTTGCGGTTGGTCTAGTTCAGACGACGAGTAGCTTGATCCCGTGTACTTAGTGACGGATAGGGGGCTGACGAAGGGCACGTCGATCGAGTCGTCCACAGGGGGTAAGTTTTTGCCGTGGAAACTCTTCCCGTCCGTGAAACTGGCGTATGCCATGATGATTTCTTCGATTATCGCGTCGCAGTCTGAGGTGGCTCCTGGTGAGGCTGGATCGTATCTGGGATCGTATCCTGTGTCGCCATATCGAACATGCTCTGGCCCAGTGCTTGGATCTTTTGTGTTCTGATCCAGGTACACGATAATCGAATGTTCGCTCTTCGCTGGCTCACAATCTCTGTGTCCCTTCAATGCACTCCTGAAATACCTGGTCGCCTGCTTCCTCGCTTTCTTAAGCTCAAAACCCACTTGGCCGCTAATATAGAACAGCTCTGCCGCGTCTCTCTGACGATTGATCGCGCTATCAACAAAGGCCAACAGCCTTGGTGCCCGATGGGTACTTCTTCTCGTCCGCGTGCGACTCAACAACGCGCCGCGGAGATCAGTCATGTACACCGGCTGGGATACAACCCGCGCCAACATGCACGCCTCACAGCCATTCTCCTGGGATTTCACCGCGCCCACAGGCGGCTCCAACTCCGCAGCCGAAGGAACCCACCACATGCCCTTCATCGCCCCAATAGACCGCATCACACACTTCATCTCGGGAGCCAGATGTTCCATGTACGCGTCAAGGCAGCCCAGATGCACCGTGACTTCGCGCTTCACGAGACTGAGAACATGGTTGATAATGTAGGGATTGAGGCTCTTGTGCAAGCCGCAGAGCACGGCCGGCTTCACGACGGGGTTCTTCACCAGCTTCACCATGAAGTTGCGCCGCAGGGCCAGCGGGAGATGTCTGACGGCGGACTTGATCTTGCTGTCGCTGGTCTTGTCTGCGGCTAGGGCGGCGATTAGCATGTTTAGATCGGCTTTGGTGAGGTCTGTTAGCGTAAATGGGTACCTCGGGAGGACTGGGCGGGCTGGGGCCCGTTGCATGGTGGTTGGGCCTTAGTCTGGTGTGTTTGTGGTGTGGATGTCTGCTGGGGTTGGGGTTGGGGTTGGGGGTTATATGTGGTATGAGGTAAAACATTCTTAGCTAGCTTACGGGTATAGATAAATTGGATGGGAGGGGTCTAGATGTGGGAGACTGCGAAATTTATATCTTTGTGTCTTTGGCTTTGTGAGGGTGTCTTTGTGGCTGCGACAATGACATTCTCGAGGAATGGGTTTCATGGGGAGAACATTGATACTTATTGGAGGGGATGGTCCATGAAGAAGTATGTAGGGACAAAGGATGAATGCTTGAGAGGCTCTTTATATAATGTTGTTCTTTGATCATTGTGCAGAGTTCGTATTCGCCCGTGGAACCTTCTTTGTAGGGGTATTGGGAGAGCAATAGACATTCCACAAAGAGGATAGTAGGAGCATAAAGAATCCCTATATTATCCGACAAGTTGTCGATCAAGTACGTCATTCTGTGAGCAAAACAAGACGATGACAATAGACTGTTTATTTTCTCGCTAGTGGTATAAAGCCCCTGAGTGACATGGCACCATGTGAAGCTACAACCTAGAACCCGCACCCTAGTATCTAGCTGCTGAAGAACCCGTTTCGCACTGAGATTGAGTTTCAAAGACACTTTAAGTTCCAGCATATAGGGCTCAAATAAGAGCATCACATTCATGGATGCGAAACCCGAACACGATACCCTGGACCAAGTGCGACATTGGCGCCTTCCCCGCCTATCAGTTGATCGACTTATCCTAGATCAGGTGGACCTGGACTGAACTTGCAAAACATCTGCCTATAACACATGCTATTATCTTTCACTTCTATCTCTTCACCCCACCGTCTACTTCAAAGACTCCTCCCCCACAAAGCAAAATACTCCACACAATAAACCAACCAAACAACATCCACAATGCCCTCAGTATCATTCCTCCCCTCCCAGGTAGGCTCACCAGACGAGACACCCCTCCCCTATACATCCTCCCCCCTGCGCCTCCTCGCTTCAGACATCGTCCTGGTAATTCACCACCTAGCGAGCGTGCGCTGGCTGTTCTCGCCCCTGTGGCCGTGCAAGAGCGGCGCGCTAGATGAGACGTATCCGTCACGGCAGAACATATGGTGCGGTGCGGTGCATGTCGTGCTTGTGATTGCGCAGTTGCTGTTTTTGGTTTCGTTGGTGGTGTGTGTGCTTTGCTTGGTGCCGGCGCTGTGGGTGCTTGTCTATGTGGTTGCTGTTGTGGGGGTTAATTATTGGGTTTGTGGGAGGGTGTTGAATGGGGAGGAGAGGGTTTTGAGGTCGGGTGTGGATGTGGATAAGGAGGAGGAGCATGAGAGGGAGTGTTGGGTTTATGTTAATGGGGTTGCTGCTGGGTGGGTTTTATTTCTTTCTTTTTGGTTTCGATCGATTTCCTACCCTTGATATCCGTATCTTTTTCTTATCTTTTTTTGTTCGGTTTACTGGTGCATATTGGAAACATGCTAATTTGATAAGGCAACACTGGATGCAGCAGCATCTTGATCGATTGGCATATACATTCGGCAGAAGAATCACCGGGGTCCATAACAGGACGTAGGCTTTTACCCATGACGACTCTTTCAATATCAGGCTGACTTGTGCAGATTTGGTATTGTCTTTGACATCATCGAATGCTTAATCCAGCGATGCTTTTCCTACGCCACCCAAGACGTACGAGAAGCATACGCAATCATCAAAGAGGCCCTGTTAAACCTGGAGATCGACAAAGTGGTCCTAATACTCCACAGCCAGGGCGGCATCGAAGGAGGTCTAATCATCGACTGGCTACTGGACGAAATGCCTCAAGACTTGCTCTGTAATCTCGAAGTTTACACCTTCGGCAATGCAGCCAACCACTTCAACAATCCATTCAGACGAGTGCAAGATTTCCGCTCGACGAAGTCCCAGCGCGCAGATTTGATCCACTCGCAGCGCACTGCTCAGCAGGATGGGAAGAGTATCTGCCATATCGAGCATTATGTGAACTCGAAGGATTTCGTGGGTCTCTGGGGCGTGGTAAACTTTATCAACGTCCCGAATCGATACATGGGACGGTTGTTTGTGCGGTCTGGGCCGGGGCATTTGTTGAACCAGCACTATATGGATAGTATGTTTCCCTTGGGGCCTGATATGCAGACTTTGGAGACGAATGAGTTTATGGAGACGGAGGTGGATATGGCCGTTCCTGCGTCGGCTGGAGACGTTGGTGAAAACCACAAAGAAGGAGATAATAACGGAGAAGGCTCGTCAGTCCAAGTCACTCCCAATGCGTCGGGGCCAGTGCCGTCCAATAATCATGGCAACCCGGTTAGTGGAAGACCATTGAAGGTAAAGGATCTCAGCCGGCTGTGGCTTTACAGAAACGGGGGCATACCGCCGTGTCAAGAAGAATTGAAGCAAACGTAATCCTTTACTTACTTGCAGGGGCTCCGGCGCAGAACTGAGAGGGCTCATGATTTAGTCGAGGACCAGCCGGCTGGAGAGAGATTGGTGATATGGGTGATCTAGGCTTGTTATAGATTGATTGACTGTATTTCTGTGTTTAGAGCTGGCCTTATTCTTGATACAATCTATAGTATTTAGCTGCCTTCTCAAATGCTTTATCATGCTTAATCATAGGTCTGTAGTATGTTTAGTTCTTGATTCTTCTGGATAGTATAAAGTGACTCCTGAGGCACCAACCCCGCTTATCAGATCAACGACGGCCGTTCCAAATCTCAACTCCGGTTCGACCCAAAAGTTCCTTCCTTTCTGTCTCCACGATCCATGATTTCACAGAGATTTCCGCCGCCAAGTCCCTATCATCTCTCCGTCTAATTTCCCCAATTGCATTGTCAATTCCCCCATTCACCTTCATAATCATCCCCATTGTACTTGCAGTCCGGTCGCGTTGTCTCAATGGCAGGATGATGAATGTCTCCCCGCTTCCTTCAACGAGCAAGGCCCAATAGCAGAAGAGACTGGGACACTTGCTTAGCACTAACAACCCGTCTCTTCGTCATCAATGGACCTGACGTGGGCCACATTTCCATGATTGACACCAGTATCCTTTGTTGGGTGTCCCACCGTCTGATCAGCGACAATGGAGCACTTTTCCGGGGCTGTCCAGCATGTTTTAAGTCCCCCGGTCTCAGATGTCTCAAATAATGAATTTGCTAGCGCTTTAGAGAGTGGTGGCGCACTGCAAAGGTACGTTCGAGTCAATTCATATAAAGTTTGCCAGTTCGGTTGCTAAGAATTGATTCAGACATCTTTGGCAACGCCGTGCGCAGAATGTCTCCGCCTATGTGGCGACCGGGAGCCTGCATACAGTTGCTTTTTTGATATCGTGCGTCGTGCTGTTACTTTCCATAGGTCGCCATTATGTCTTTCGCTCTTGCAAATCAAAACGGCAAGCTCGGCCGGATGATTTCCCTGTTTCGTTGGAAATTGCCGAGTCGTTACCGTTTGCTTTTGCGCATCTGGCTGTCGCTATTGCAGCGTGCGTTCTCAGCTGGCTTGAGATGCACCAGAGAGCCAGCTGGAGGCAATCGGTGTTGCTGAGCTATATGCTCTTGCTGGGCCTGCTGCGGTTTTGCTTCACCAATAGCCGCTATCGTGCCCATCTCTACCGCCATATGAATGCAGTTGCTTTCGTTGCGTTGGTTTTGGAAATTGTTCAGCATTTGTCGCCCCTAGCGATCATAGGGACGGAATATCTCCTTAGTCCTATCCGGGTCGCATTGATAACATGTTTGGCTGCTGTGGTGTTCATCGCCTTGGGAACACCGCGACCGCGTCGTCCTCTCGTGCATAACGAAGAGATTGAAGAGTTATGCGTAGAGGATATCGGGGCATCACCGGAGGAAACGTGCTCCCTGTTTTCATATTATTGGTCGTATGAATGGGTCACCTATGTGATCTTGCGAGGTTGTCGCAAGGAATTAACGATGGAAGATTTGCCTCCATTGCCTTCATATGATGAACCGTCGTTATGGTTGAAAAAAATACAAACGCAGCGCAAGAAAGGCGGGAAAACTTTCCGAACTCTTATTCGATTATTGAAAACTGAAATCAAGACCATGATGTGCTGGTCTGCCGCCACTGCAGTTATGGATTTCGTTGCGCCATTTTCCATGCTAGGCCTATTAGCATACTTAGAAGCGCGCGATGATGCGATTGTCCATCCCGCAATCTGGATATCTTTGCTGTTTCTTGGGCCCGTGCTACGGTCCTTATGCTATCAACAGTATATCTTCACTGCCACTCGGCTTTTGGTTAGAGTGAATATATCCCTTGTCCAGGAGATATACCAGACCGCAATGCGCTCGCACATATATGACGATTCAATACGGGATTCGGTTGACCGAGCACAAAAGGCAGATGGAAAGCCGGCAGATACATCAAAGAGAACGTCGAAGTCTAGACAGGCCAACTTGACCAGCCTTATGTCGTACGATGTGGATGCCATCTACAATTCCCGGGATATCTTCTACGTCGCCACGGCTAGCCCCATATCGACCACTATTGCTTTGGTATTTTTGTATAAATTACTAGGCTGGCCGTCGCTATTTGGAGTTCTAACGCTCTTGTTCTTAACGCCCCTCCCTGCCTTCGCGTCGCGCAAAGTCTCACGCATTCAGCAGTCTGTCATGCGAGCTACAGATGCCCGCTTGTCAAGAGTGTCGGAGTATCTGGCTTCAATCCGCACACTTAAGTATTTTGGCTGGGAGCATGCGGCCATGGATACGATCAATGATGCCCGAAAGGTTGAGCAAGACCGCCTCTGGAAACGGAGTGTTTACGCTGCGGCTATCTCTATGGCCGGGGATTTGCTACCTTTGGTGAGCTTGCTGGTCACGTTTTCGGCCTTTGTGATTTTTACCGATGGCACATTGAGGGCCCCGGTAGCATTTACATCCGTGACAATCATGGAGGCTTTACGATCGCAATTCGTGTGGTTGTCCAACGTAAGCCGATACACTGCTCAGGGCGCAGAATCTCTGCGGCGCGTTGATCGGTTTTTCGAGTCCGCTGGGGAAATCAAACGCCACTCGGAAGGGCCATTGGAGCTCACGCAGGCAACATTTCGACGGACGCCTATTGCTGCTTTCAGGCTAAAGGAGGTGTCCGTTTCCTTCAAGCCCCATGCCCTCAATGTGGTGACAGGTCCAACTGGAAGCGGAAAGACTACGCTACTTCTATCGTTACTGGGAGAAACCGTTTTGGAATCCGGATCTGCGACCTGTCCGCGAGATGTAGCTTATGTCCCCCAAGCGGCTTGGCTTCAGAATGATACCATCCGCCAGAATGTCATCTTCTATAGTCCATTCGACGAGGATCGCTATGCAAAAATCATCGAAGCGAGCGGTCTCTCGCAGGATCTCCAGCAGCTGCCCGCTGGCGATCTCACTTTGGTCGGGGAGAAGGGAACCTCACTTTCTGGGGGCCAAAAACAACGAGTGTCTTTGGCACGAGCGTTGTATTCCCATTCGCCGGTATTGTTATTAGATGATATATTCTCTGCTCTCGATACCCATACTACATCCCTCGTCTACGAGAAATGCTTCCGCAGTGGTCTGCTTTCTGACAGAACGGTTGTGCTTGTGACACACTTGCCAGCTGCCCTGCAAGATGCCCAACAGGCGATCCGCTTGGAGCATGGAAGATCTTTTCCTGCTAAAACATCTTCCCTCCTATGCTCAGCGTCTCTTGAATCTACAAGATGCAGCACGCCGAGCACGCAGACCAATACCAAGATCGGCAATATGCTACTGGCTCAGGATCAAGTCCATGACGCCCCATCAGAGCCGCCAACTGAAGCTACGCCAGTTCCCCGAGTGGATGGCAGTGACCAAACAGACAAAGTTGCAAAAGAACAATCTGCCACAGGCCGCGTGCCGCGTTCATTGTGTAAGTTGAGAGCTCCCAGTGTCAATGGTCGGTTGCTAAAATTGTTTTAGTCTTTCAGTATATGAAGCTTTTTGGTGGAATTTTCTACGCACCACTAGCCATCTTAGCAACGGTGGCGGTACAACTTGCATATTTTGGTATTACGTACTGGCTTTCAGTATGGACAGAGGCCAATGGGCAAAACGGCAACCAGAACAATGTCTTTTATCTTACGGTCTACGGAGCGGCGATCACAGCGTTTCTCGTTTTGCAGCTTACCAATAACCTCATATACCAGTATGGAGGCTGGGCCGCTGCGAGAACGATGCACAAAAAGTTGGTGACAGCTGTTTTGTCTGCGCCTATATCCTGGTTTGACGAAAACCCCGTCGGGAGAGTGGTCAATCGGTTCGGTAACGACATGCGTTCCATCGATGCACTTATCATCGATTGGCTGCGTATGTCGATGGAAAATGGTCTGCGATTTCTGCTCCGCATAGCTAGTGTTGCGTCTATCATGCCTATCTTTGCGCTTCCCGCTGCAGTCGTCTGCACGGCTGGGTTCCTCATCGGTGAGATGTACACCCGTGCGCAGGTCTCCATAAAAAGGCTTTGTTCGGTCAATTACTCCCCTATTTTCTCCCATTTTACCGATTCTCTGTCAGGCATCAGCGTCATTCGGGCCCGGCAAGGCATGGACAAGGCCTTCCAAAGGCTTCTGGCCAAGAAGCTGGCCGTGCACGCCCGCTCTGCAGAAGCCCAATACAACTGCAATCGATGGGTATCCGTCCGAACAGACTTTTGCGCGGCATTCGTATCAGCGGCCGCAGGGTGCGTCGCGTACTTTTGGTCGGGTTCGCCTGGCCTAGTTGGATTCTCGTTGACCAACGCTATCGGCTTCAGCCAGACGATCCTGACGCTTGTCCGCACTATGAATGAGCTCGAAGTGGAACTGAACTCGTTCCAGCGTGTGCGAGAATACTGCCAGGTTGAGCCGGAAGAAACCTTCGACAAGGCCCGTCGCACAGAGATAGCAGACAGTACCCCAGCCAGCTGGCCTACGTCAGGGCGGGTCGAGTTTCGCAACGTTACGGCGCGCTACACACCGAACGGGCCGGACGTTCTTCGTAGAGTCTCATTTGCCGCGCACTCGGGGGAGCGCGTCGGGATAGTCGGCCGCACCGGAAGTGGGAAGAGCACCCTGGGGCTCCTTTTACTGCGTTTTGTCAACCTCGTGGGTGGTAGCGTGACAATCGATGGCGTGGATATTACCCAACTCCTGTTGCACCGTCTCCGCTCAAGCGTCACCCTCATCCCACAGGAGCCAGTTCTCTTTTCCGGCGATGTACAATCCAACCTCGACCCATTTGGTGCCTCCAGCGAAACAGAGCTCCAATCCGCCTTATCAGCGTGCGCCTCCATCCATACCAACAACCACGATGACCACGACCATGGTCCCGAAACCACCGATAGAAGAAATAGTCAACTTTCCTTACAATCTCCAGTAGCGGCCAACGGCGAGAACTTCTCCCAAGGCCAACGACAAGTCCTCAGTCTCGCGCGTGCCATGTGTCGCCGCTCGAAAGTCGTCCTACTCGACGAGGCGACCGCCTCCGTCGACCACGAGACGGAATTGCATATGCAGCGCGTGTTGCGCGACCAGTTCCCCGATTGCACGATTATCGCGATTGCGCATCGGCTGCGGACGATTATGGATTATGATCGAATTTTGGTCATGGCGGATGGGGAGATTGTTGAGTAAGCCTTATTCCCTTTGTGGGGGGTTATAATTTGTTGCACAGAGGTACTGATTAATACTGTTATAGGAATGGCTCTCCGGCTGAGTTGGTGGAGAAGAGGGGTGTGTTTTGGGATATGATGAGGAATACGGGGGAGTATGAGGAGTTGGTAGGGATGATTCGGCATGCGTCTTCGTCTTGAGCAGCGTTATTTGGATGGGATGATGGGTACTGATTGAGACGCATTGAACTGTGACTATTAGTATATAATACAACACTTTGACAGTAGAGGACACACCCGCCGACGCCCAGACTTGACTTTCCTGGGCGCTATAGTGTAGTTAAGTTAGTTACGTGTAGCGCTCAGGTCACTGGCTCGATGCTGTTGCTATGACGACTCGACCGTTACTTCTTGGTCTTTCCAGTGCTGTGGGTTTTGGGCCGTTTGGCTCCCATTACTGGAGCTTTTGGTGTCATTCTCTCCTTGGGGCCTTTCTTGTGTCTGACTTGATCGATGTAGAACTACACCCCGCGAAAGTCCCCCCTCATAGTGGTGAAAACATGACAGACGATTCGGTAGACAACGCAAACTTTCCCCATGGTCGACGACCAGGATATGTCGATGCTAATGTACGGGTCAGATCTATGCTTTCCGCACGAAGCTGTGCTCCGAGCTGCAGGAAAACGACTTTGTCTTTGTGAATGGTCGCCCATGCCGAATTTCCAGCATAAGAGTAACTTCACTTCAAGGGGAGTGTCAAAAAGTCCTGATAGAGGGAGATGATATCTTCTCGGGTGATCGCAGGGTGCAAGAGTTCCTGTCTACAGATGTCATGGATATTCCGGTCGTTACGATGACCAAGTTTCAATTGGTTAGTGAAGTTGATATTGTGCTTTCAATAAAACGATATGCTCACTCATATTACACAGAGATCGATACAAGGCCAGCATCTTTGTCTAGCCACGTCAGATGGCTCTGAGAGGAACGATGTTCCTCTTCCGAAAGGTGCTCTTGGGATGAGGATTTTGGCGGCTGAGAAAAGCGGGGGGGGACGGTTGATTGTTGTTCAATCTGTTATGGGCGAAGAAGCTGCCGTTGGTATGGAGATTCTATGAGCTACTCTATCAAATGTAGGGGTAATATTACCTTTTGAAAGACTGTTTGAAGACCAAGCTAAGTGACTGCTATAGTATATATAGTAGCGTAAGACCCCGTGGAAAAGAATCAAAGACCAATCAACCATGAGTACTCAAGCTAAGCTATATATATCATGCAGCTACAACACATGGTTTTGACCCATGCATGCTTACAAGCAACAAGAGCAGAACTCCCTAACCTAATCGCTGTTGATTGAAATTGGACCAAACAACAACCCTTGATAGTTCATATTTATGGCACAAAGTGATTATGTCAGCCAGCATGCAGCAGGTGCAGTTGAGATGAGACGCAGAAACCCAGCAAACTTGACAGTTGGCAAAAGACGAGAACAACAAAGCCATGAGGGTCTTCATTACACCCTCAAACCACCACAATATCACACCACACGCCTTCTGTTCAGCGTCCAGTTTGTCGCATCGGTTTATTGGCCGGGAATGGTCATGACTCCACAAGGACCCCTGGGTTCGGACGTCCCCGAAACACAACAACTCCTGTTCAGCGCCAACCAGTCTCTATCCCACGAGGAGCGTCGGGTGTTTGTGGAAAATGATCAAGACAAAAAGCGCCATTTGGGGCTTCTCTCCACGGCGCTTCTCCTGTAAGCGACGCGACGCGTCAAGCGCGCTGTGCATAATGATCCTCCTGCCAAAGCTAATTTGTACCCGAGGACAAATCGCATGATCGGCGCGGCCATCTTCTCCGTTCCTTCCTTCATCATCCAAAGCGTCGGCAGCGTCGGCGCTAGTCTTTCGCTATGGCTTGTTGGACTCGGACTCGCGCTTTGCGGGCTGTTCGTCTGGATCGAGCTGGGCTGCTTGATGCCTCGCAGCGGCGGAGAAAAGCTATACCTTGAGGTCGCATACCCCCGTCCGCCTCGTCTGATCACGACTTTGTATGGGTTCTTTATCATCTTTGCGCTGTGCGGACTCGGCAGTGTCGTTGTCTCTGAGAACCTTCTCGTCGCGGTCGATATTTCGGCTAGTGATTCCACGAAGCGCGTCCTTTCTGTCGCTGTGATCGCTTCCATCATCGGCCTCCACCTTACCAGGCGCGACTGGAGCGTTCGCTTCATGGACTACCTGGGATTACTGAAGGTCTTCATATTAGTGCTCGTCATCCTAACGGGTCTCATCGCGCTATGTGGCTTTCTACCCAGCGTGCCCGAGCCGACTTCCAGCTTCCACCGCCCGTTTGCAGGATCATCTACGGATCTCTACTCCTACGCTACCGCCCTCCTCAAAGTCTTCACGACCTACCAAGGCTGGAACAACGCCGCGTATGTCCTCGACGAAGTGAAGGACCCGCGCCGGACAATGCCGCTGGCCGGCATACTAGGCGTGGGACTAGTGGGCATTCTATATTTCCTGACGAATATTTCCTACTTCATCGTCGCATCGCCAGAAGAGATCAGCAATTCCGGGGTCAAAGTTGTTGCCGTCTTGTTGGGTAAGGTGTTTGGCAGCGGTGCGGGCCGCATCGCTGCTGCTCTTGCGGCGCTGTCTACGTATGGTACGCTCATGACCTCTTCGTTCACGATGTCGCGCGTGGCGCGCAATCTGGCTGTCGAGGGTGTCATCCCCGCTGCGAGGTTCTTTGCTCGTGAAACGATACATGGGACGCCTGCTGCGAACGCGTACATTCTTGTGTTTGTGGCTGCGTCTGTGGCTATTGCTGTTGTGCCTTTTGGTTTGTCACACCTTTCTCTCTCTGGCTGCATCTGTACCAAGTACTGACGGCTTGTTAAGGCGACGCCTATGTCTTCCTAACCGATATCAACCAATACGAATGGGCAATGGTCAATTCCATGGTTGTGCTGGGCTTGTTTCGCATTCGGCGAACCGTCTCCTATGGCCCTGATCAGTTCCGCGTGTGGACGATCGTCCCGCTTATCTTTCTCGCCGTCCAGGCGTATATTTGCGTATCGCCGTTTCTGTATCAGGCTCATGCTGGCAGGGACACGTCTTTGCCTTATTGGCTTCCGGAACTTACCGCCGTTGGGGCGTTTGCGCTGGGGGGTCTTTATTGGCGGTATAGACGAGATTGCTAGTTTTCTGTTCTCGCCCTCTTTCAGATGGGGTTCTGACAGATTGTCGATATGATTGGTGATATGACGCTGCCCTAAGGTCTAGTGCAAATTCAATAGATAGAATATAGCAAATAAGATGAACAATACGATTGCTCAGAGATCAAATCAATGAAGAGCAATCCATTCAATAAGAAGAGTCACCAGACATGAAAACAAATCCCTGTCTCATGAGCCGGACAATTCCATCTCCCATCATGGTAGCCCTACTCCTCTCCGCTTAATGTCGACAGCTTGATACCCGGACCCACATTTACCCTCAAAGCTATGCCTAGAATAGTGCACCGTGAGCATTTCATACTAGAATGATATCCTATAATTTCAAAATTACCTACTATATTAGAATGCAAACCAATAATATCGTGCGGTGAGCGAGTATATCATGGTAAATATTGCATTAGTCATCGGGGTTGGAATGCTGGTTGTAGTTGTATGGTTGTATGTATAAAAGTGATGATGTCAGTCATCCTCCGTCTGACTTTTGCTTTCTATACTACTGATTATTGTGATAGAGACAATTTGGATGCAATGATGGTATTTGTTGAACACGATGAGACAGAAATATCGACTGATGCGTTCTCCTATTTCCTATAGATTGACTTCACATTTATCCCTTCATTGAGATCGAAGCAAAGCATTTAGACAGTATCATCTGTTCAAACATACTCCAAGTCGTACGACATCACCACCATGCACCCACATGCTGGAAAGTCAATTTCACCCAGCCAGTCATCATCCAACAGCATCGTCTCTCAACGTAACTTAACCTTCTCAGTGTACTGCATTCCCTGATAAATTCAACACCCAAACCCCCCAGACAATACCATCCATGCCCCGAAGATCCATCCTTCGGTATCGGACCTCCCCAGGGACAGAGGTCACCCACGTCGGGGGTCCCATATCCTTTCTCAACCCCACGCGCGCAAAGCTACACAAGCCCCATCCACCACCGTCACCACCACACGAGGAAAAAGAACCCCACATCCACCGCCCCCGCGAAGACCAGAAACCGCGCATTGAGCATATCTGGCGATCCCGCGATAACAGAAAAGGCCGTCATGCGATCCGCGTTCATCCACCGCTAGCACCACCACCGCCCAAACCAGAGGTCGTATACATCCTACCGCGGCGGACGACCGCGCCGCGAGCGATAGCGAAAGGTCTCCTGCGCATGGTGACCGTGTTTGCGTACTGGGATGTGTCGTACCTTGTGGCTGTGATTTTCACACTGGGGTCTGTGGTCTGGTGTATCAACGCTTTCTTCGTGTGGTTGCCGCTACAAGATCCGGGCTCGACGTTCAAGAATGAAAATCTCACCGCGGGAGGAGTGTCGGCGTTTGTGGGCGCCACGATCTTCGAGATAGGCAGCTTCTTTTTGATCCTCGAGGCTGTAAACGAGAACCAGACGGATTGTTTTGGCTGGGCGCTAGAGAAAGCTGTTCATGGTGGTGGGCCAGGGCATCCTGAGAAGGAGACTATTAGAATTGCGCCGAGCGTGAAGGACTGTGTTCACCACCACGCGGATCGGAAGACGTTTTTGAGGATGAGACACCACCACCACCGTCCTTCTGCCTCTGCCTCTGCCTCTACCTCTCCAGCCAGTCTGGAGAATGGCGCACCTCCCGCAGACGAAAAATCCACCGGAGACAGAGAAACAGACAGAGCCAGCACCCGCTCCTTCACCTGGCTCCCGACCCTAACGGAACTCCGCAAGCACTACATCCGCGAAATCGGCTTCCAAGCCTCCTTCATCCAGCTCATCGGCGCTACCATCTTCTGGATCTCCGGCTTCACAGGCCTCCCCGGCATAATCAACCACATGAGCCGGCGCGTGACAAACGGCGTGTTCTGGGTACCGCAGATGGCAGGCGGGGCGTGTTTCATCGCCAGCGGACTGCTGTTTGCCATCGAGACGCAGAAGAGGTGGTATGTGCCGGCGCCGCGGACTCTGGGGTGGCATATTGGGATGTGGAACTTTGTAGGGGGGATTGGGTTCACGCTGTGTGGTGTGTTGGGCCCGGCGTCCGGTAATTCGGGGGCGGTTTATCAGTCGAATTTAGCTACTTTTTGGGGGTCGTGGGCTTTCTTGGTGGGTTCCGGGATTCAATGGTACGAGAGTTTGCAGAAGCATCCGACGGAGGTTAGTAAGGAAGGTGGTTAGGGATTAGGGATGGCGGGTTGAATTGGGTTGTAGATAGATGAGTTGATATATGGTCAATTTACGTGTATGTGCACAAAATCGCATTTATTCCTAGTCCCTTATTGGAGATGCCTTGGGCAAAGGGCCGGTCACGGGGCCCAGGTGTATAAAATCCCCCCCTCCCGGGCCCTCGTTTTCAAACTTCCTCTCCTGTCTCTTTCTGTCTTGTCGTCATTCCGATGATTATACGCTTTCGGCAGTAGACATAGCATACAGTGGAACGTAGTCTGGATATAGATCAACAAGTGAGGTTATAATCAATCTCGTATCGTGTATGAAAACTAGTATCTTGATCTATCTCGTAACTCATGCCACTCATGACCGTTCATGACCGTTAACCTAACCAGAAACGCCGAGCCATGACAAAAAACTAAGCCAAGTCCCACTAGAAAAGGTAAAGTACACAAACTCCTACAACGCATCATGCATCAGCCATAAACAATCTATATGATCCCATGACTCCCGAGATACTCCTGCGTAAGCGAGCAAACAGACAGATCAGAGAAACTATCATTCATCGGCATCGGAACCGAAAGCGGCGGGATTCGATCAACGTTCACATCGGGCGACGCGGGTCGCGAAACTGGTGACATTGGGTCTTTGAGGTAGTTGAGGGACGCGGCGAGGTCCTGGTTGCGCTGCCAGAGGTGGAAGGACTCGTCGAAGGCGTTGTCGATGAATGCGCGGCGCTCGCACTCGAATTCTTGGAATGAGTTGGCGATGGGTTGGCCTACGTTGTGGGAAAGTGTGCGTGAGAAGATGATGGCGTCTTCGAGGGCGTGGGTCGTGGACTCATCGCGCGGGGGCATCTGTTGACTGTTAGTTGTGTTTCTCTCATATGAAGATCGGGTAAATTGGTAAGGCAAAACGTACCGCGTGTGCCGCATCACCTAGCAGCATGATGCGTCCACGGTGCCACGGCCGGCCCGGTCGCACCTGATACACAGGACACAAGTCCCAGTCTTCCGCGTGATCGACCATCTTCCGGAGAGTCGGGACACGAGAGTTGTTCGACTGATTGCGCACCAGATACCGCAGAGACATCTTCATACTGTTCTGTGCAGCGGCATCCCCCTCCAACGCGGCATAGTACCTCTCAATGAGGAGCTCGTTCACTTTGAGCACGGCCGCAACGAAGAGCTTCTCCCGGTTGGGGTCGCAGAAGCTGGTCAGAATGGACCCGTGACGACCGATGTGCAGGGATGTGGTCTCCGAGCGGGTGGGGTGCGATGCGTCCACGGCGCTGGTTATACTCTGGACGAACGAGACTCCAGAGTACTTTGACTCGTTGCCGGGGTCGACGATCCGCGTGCGCGTCGGCGAGTGTACCCCGTCGCAGCCCAGCGCCAGATCCGCGCTCGCTGACGTGCCGTCGTCGAAGGTCAGTGTCACGCCGTCGTCTGTCGTGTCCCCTCCGGTGAGTTTCTTCCCGTAGAGAATCGACACATTCGGTAAGTCCTCGATGGCGGCGACCATGGCGAGCGCCAGACTGATGCGCTTCACCCGACGGCCCTTGAAGTTGTCGCACCCAGCGTCTTTGGAGGCTGTGACTCGCAGCGGGCCCAAATGACGGCCCGAGTTGAGGGCAAAAAGGTCGATGGTGTCGACTTCCACGCCTGCCTCGGGCCCCATCTGATTGAGCTTCGATAGGACGCCGAGGTCATCGAGATGGCGCTGCGCGATGGGAGTCAGACTGATGGCGCCTCCTGCGGTGGATAGCTCCTTTGACCGCTCGTAAACTATGATCTCGAGGCCGGATACCTTTGGCGTGAGTTCATTGGAGAGAGAAATGGCAGAGGCTAGTCCAGCGATGCCGGCGCCGATGATGGCGATTTTGCGAGGCATCTTGGGAACGTCCACGTCAAACAACAGAAGTATTGACAGGTGGAATCTGCCTCAATCTCCACGAACAGGTTTGATTCAAAACTAGGTTGTTGCAAGCATGGTTTGTCAGTTCGTTATGACCGGCGACTGTAGTAATCGAAATAGGAATGATGGGCGTGAAGGATCGTGTGTTGGTCTGATGGTCGAAGGCCGGAAATTATCTCCCTATGTAATCTGTTGGTGGCACTCGGCTTTCGGCCGGTTTGATTCAGATAACTTACCGGTATTGTCACTTACAGTGGATTGCCCGCAAGAAAGTTGTGGTAGTTTGAAATATAACAGCGGACATACGCTGCAGTTGAACCTTATATTTCGGCAGCCGGTCTAGCCCGACATCTAGTGGCTCCACTGCCACTGCCACTGCCTTGTTTTGACCATATTTTCATCCATGTGAAGTGGCGAATAACCCCAGATATCAGGATTTGGCTGGAACAGCAACCACTAGTGTCTGCAGACAACCGAGGATTGGCTGGAACAGCAACCATTAGTGTCTGCAGACAACCGAGGATTGGCCGACACATGATTCGACACTCCCTTGACAGCTTGACAGATACCCGCCACGATTTCAAGCTTGATTTAGATTCAGTCCAGACACGGCAGCATATCTTCAGCCCTATTCGAATCGTTCTGAGATTCGGGGTATTGCAATTTTTGCCATGACGTCTTAAAAGGAATCTTTGTCTAGGACTCGGCCTATAATAGTTCTCTCTAGTCTTTAAGTGCAAGGCCCATCTTACTTCAGGACGTGCTGCCAATACACCAGTGGCGCCTTTGTAGGTAGTATAGACCCGCCGTATGTTTTGGATCTTCGCGGCCGTGCCTTCCTCGGGGGTCTTGATCAATCCATGGAACGGTACTCATGGCGAATGCTTCTGGATATGGTCCGGCAACTCCTCTGACTTTGCACCTGGCTAGGTAGCCAGTGTAATCATGAAAAAAGGTAGTTGACAGGTTGTGTGAGACAAAATACTAATGTCAGCCCACTCTGGATTGACGATCGTCAGGCCACCATATGAAGAGAGTCAAAGTGATAGCCTAACTAGTGTTATGGTCAAGTATATTCCTACATGAAGGCATTTAGCCTACCCACCTTTTGTCTGTTGGAGGCATCGTGTGCTGAAAGAAATTATACTCATCACCATTAGGCTTGGGCCGGTTTTTTTCATCATTGTAAATGGAGCTCAAGGCCTGTGGGACACTAAGTCTAAAAGCCAGATGATTAGTTCATGAATATGATACAATGTGTCGCACTGGATATAGGGCACCTACGAAGGCCCAAAGTATCGTGATATCTCCTCTGGCCGAACAGTACTTCCCTTATTCTATTGCAGCACAATGTTTCCTGTTAGGATTGTATGTTTTGCTGACCCATGTACCCCAACGAATATGATAATACAAGAGAGTTGGTGTTTATTTGAAGTCTGCTTTCGTATATGTGGGAGACTGATGGAACGGCCAAAATATTGATGATACTCTCTATTCTCAAAGGTATGAAAAGGGTAGCAAACAGTTGCAAGATTGCAGAATAATGTGAAGAGCAAAAAAACCAATCTATAGGGGCAAGCCCAGCAAGTCAGCTGACGTTTGCTGATTGCATGTCTCACAACACTATGTATATGCCCCTCACTGAAGAAAAAAAACAAAATAGATAGAAAATGATAGATGACAGATGAAATTGAATAAATATGAATTTTTTTAGAGAATGACCCTCCTTAGCGGGTGATGTATATGGTGAGGCCCATGAACCTAGCCTGGTGACCATGTACACTACTAGTGAAGATAGACGGTGCATGTCTTATGATATTACTCTCAGTGTACATGTTACTTTGGTATATGGATGTAAGATATTCATATAGCAATAATGATAGGTAAAGATTTGTCACAAATTGGGTATGCCTTGTAAACCATCCTAACTCTTAAACTCCAAGCTAATTATGACAACGCAGAAAGAAGTAAAACCTCCAAAAGTGAAAAGTCATGAAAGAACAACTTAATCTAAGCCCATGGCATAGTGACCACAGAACTCTCAATCCCCGACCCCGGCTGCCCGATCACAACCTCGGCCCCCAAATTGTCAGGCTCGAGATTCATGACGATGTTGAACAGCGTCGAGCTGCGCATCGTCGGGTGCCGCGTGAGATCCGCCTGCCGGCAGATGGAATTGGGCATGTTGTACATGTCGGAGAAGATCCGGTCGCGGAGGATCGCGGGCGTGGCGTGCTTCCCGTGCACGCCGTCGTCCATCAGCTCGCTGCACAGCTGTTGCACGCGCCGCAGCCGGGTGTCCGAATCGGGCTGCCATGGCTCGTCGCCGATCGAACGGTTCGCGATAAAGTGGTTGGTGTGCGTGACAATGCCATTGTCGTCTTCTTCGAGAACAAAGTCGCCCAGGGGCGAGAGCTCCAGGCCCAGTGACCGTTCGTTGTCTGCGAGGACGATGTACTGCGCGGAGGCCAGACCGCCAAGCTTGGATATAGTGCTGAGTGCTTGGTCGACGGACGTGCTTTCCAGGCAGAGACGCAGCGCGACATGGATCGGGAGCTTGGAGGTCTCGCACGGACGCGCCTTGATGGCATTGAGACCTACACCGACTCCAGCGCTGTTGAATCCAATCTTACCAACAACTCCGGCCTGATGTGAGATTGTTAATGTTGTGTCCGAGGGTGTGTGGTCTCACTAGGGTGAGTCAGATCTTACCTCCGTTACCATGAACACCTTGGGCTTTCCCTCGCGCTCGACGGACATGAGTACGATATTCCCCGACACCAGAGATGTCCAGTCCCAGTTCTGTGCCAGCAGTCGGGAATTCTCAGTCTTCTTCCACGAGACACTCGTACAGCCGTCTGCGACATTTGTGTACAACTCCAGAGCCAGCTCGCTTCGGCAGTTGAGCGCAACAATGTCTAGGACGTCCAGTCCGGCGCCCTCGGCGATACCTTCCATCTCGGAGTAGAGATCCGGGGTCAAGCGCTGGAGGGTCACCTGAAACTCCCTGGCATAGTCCTTGACCGTCTCCCAAGTTACCTGGGAGGTGAAGTCGAACATCTCCTCATAGACGGAGATTTGATCCTTGATTTGACGCTGCAGTTGTAGGCCATGTTGGAAGCCGATCTGTCGGTGTGTTAGCCAACGTGGTCAATCCATAAATCCTTAATCCACCGAATCGGGAGAACCTGGGGCAGTACCTTTCTAGGGCTTCCCCGGAGATCAAGCTTCGTGGGACCTCGAGCCTTCAACTGCATGATGGATGATGAGGACGGATAAGTTCAAATGATAAATGCAAGCGCTCGCTGAAGAAAATCCGTGCAAGGTTTGTGAGGAAACAACCCGGCCGTCGAGGGGATTCCGGGGTCGTATATAAGTCTCAGGAGCAAGTATACCACATCCAACCCATCCCTCTGATTGGAGACGATCCATTCCTTATTTTCCCGGGTATCTCCGCCCGAATAGCAGCCGGGTTTGAGCATAAGCCAGTCAGCAGCCACCGTGTGAGGCCTAAGTGGAGCAACCCACGCGGGCTAATGTGAAGCCCCTCACGGGCTCGCGGGGTTGGTGATAAAGATGCAAGACTCGGTTGTTAGTTACATCATAGCGCCAAGTTAGTTCACTGGTGGTCCGGTTTGGCGACCTCCCAGTGCTAGCAGGGATGCCAGGGGCCAAACCACTCGGCGCCAATCTAGTGCCTGTTTAGGCTGGGTGCACTGGCCGTGCGCCTCATTCTTGTGAGGATCATCTGAGAAACTCCAAAGGGAGGGTTCCCTCTGGACCGCCACTGATGTCTTTTGGCATGCGATGGCTGAGATTGGCTGCGACAAGTGGCGTCGAGGCTGAGATTGGCATGCAGAAAGGTTACCGATTCGAAGGGGGGGTGTAGAGAGAGAGAGAGGAGTGACTTGGGAGTGATGAGGGATTTCAGATGAAGGGGGGAAGCAACTTGTGTGGTTGCCTGACCAAGAAGCCAAGTCAGCGCCAGGCTCCCCATTGACCAATTCTCCGTTATCAAGGAGTACTATTGTAACATCATGTCATGGTAACCTGGTCCGCCTAGTCTCGGCTTCATGGTCCACCGACGCCAGTCCTTGGTCCCTTCATGCATTAGTATTTCCAGTTTAGGCAAATTCACCAAAGCGCCAACCAATATATTTCCTTCATCGGTGGCAATTCCGACGCTCTCGTGTTTGGCTGCTCTTATTTCCTGTCGCCCGCTTCCTCCACACCTCCTCTGCCGTGCGATGGCATCACATCAGAGTTTCTTGCTCGACTACCTTTCCTCTTCTAAATCCGTTGATGCATGCTTCATATGATTTCATATGAACCGAGAACGCCCGTTGCTTCGCTTATCTGAAAGAGCAGCTCTCGTGCCCTTCCCTGCCGTGTCAGTGAGGCCAGATGTAACTAAAGGCCGCCCGCAGGACTAGCACGGCGTGGGCGACAATCCGGCTGTTACAAGCGACCCAAAACCGGTCAGACGTGGGGGGAGAACCGGTTACTATGATACAGTAGTCGAGAGAGTGGGACCGGATGCGCGAGGCTAGCGAGAGAATTTAAAGGGGGGTAGCAGACCGTGGGCCCACAACCACGTTGGAATACACTGGTCGCTTTCTTTTCCGTGCCCTCGAACCGGTTCTCTGAGTGAGATAGTTTTCCTGGCACCACTTTGGCATCAGGCTCCGAGAAAGGGTATCTCTCACTGATTGTCCCTTTACGAAAATCGTTGCAGTCACACCATACATCGTCGGGTATCCTCGCGAGAATCCTTTCGTTGCAGTGTTTGGGATTGCGGAGACGATCCCTGGTCGATAATGCAACCCCAAACTTATCCCCGCAGACTGGAATTTGTAATTCCTTGAGACGGAGATGTCTACCTTGAATTTACCTACGAACTTCTTTTTTCGCCGTCGAGTTGAAGGTATTCAGAAGTTTAACGAGCCGGTTGTGGGGGAGGGAGGTGTGGAAATCGATCGAAACTGTCGGCCGTTCATGACCCACTACCAGATGGTGGTGGGTAATCAACCTGCATCAAAAGCAAAAATAGGTGGACGATCGTATGTGATCTTAGACCCACTCACACTGATCTGCACTGACGACCTCGCTGCTTTTTCTGACAGCATCCTGTGGACATGGCAGTCATTTCTGAGTTGTCTGAACTGGCATAAAAGTCGCGTGAAATGTTCTGGAGATACCAGGGGATTTCCCACGTCTACCGAGGTATTGCGCTGTCTGATATGGGCCCTGTCTTGGACCCTCTCCGGGATATTTATCTAGCAGGCGGCTAGCGTATGTTCAAGGGTTCGATTTCCACGGTGCTTCTGTTGGCAGAAAAACGGATACCGCGCAAACATCGAAAATCTCGCTTGATATACACAACATGGCGACGAAGCAATTGATATTGACATAGTTAGCCACCGTGTTGCGCGGTATGTATACTACCCATTTATCCATTCCCAGCGGATGGTATTTCTGAATGGCAGTGCTACGCTGAACAGCCTGAGGCTTTCAATCATATCTAAATCATCTACGGCGCATGATGACAGGGTTACAAGACTCATGCATACCCAAGTATACAAATTATTCGCGATGTGTTCTCTCCCAGGATCTCCAACGGCACCCCCTTGTATTGGGAAACTTCAAAATCATCTTCGATGGCTATGGATGGGACTACACCAGCAATGAGTACTCTATATCTCGGAGCTGGTCTATGGCCAATCTCGCATAATCAAGTCCAATGCATATTAACCCAGCACCACAATGTCTAGCCTAAACGATCGAATCCTTCGTTAGCCAAGAAATAGAACATATAGTGGAGTCCATTACGTCCTTGACATTCGGAGCATTGAATCAATTCATAGAATGCTACGTGGCTGTAGATGTTTGACAGATAAGGTACACAATAAGACACATGCGAACCCATAATGTCGTTGCGTCCAGCCAGAACCTCGGCTCCTCCTCGACAGTATATACCAGACCAACCATTCATATAGATAATCCACTCAGCCATTAATCTAACCGATATTATGCTGCCTATAACTACTAGCTAAAGAAGAAACAACTTCGTATCTGTGGATAAGGCCAAGTACGCCAAGCAAGTACTATCTCCCATTGAGCGTGGCAGTGCCCATTGAAGCTCCAACGAAAGCAAGTATCCCGGAGTGGCAGTTTCCATATTCTGATATTGGAAGCGACTAGCGTCTGCGCAGTGATGTTATCAGTTAACATCCAGAAAAACAACGGGGATTGCATGTGATGGACAGGGAGCCCACAATCTGGAACACGACATTTGGCTGGCGCTAAGAAAAGCCTTAAGGTTTTATCCAATGCAGTCATGTTTCAAATTGGGCAGCCTCGCTCCAATGCTCCAGCCACTTGTTTCCTGAACAAGGGTGGCAATACCAAACGGAAAGAGCCATCCCATTCCATCCCTGAAGAGGCTGAAGCCGGCACTGCGCCGGTCAGAGTGCCACTTTCCGGGGAAGCAAGGGAGTTCACTTCCAGCCTGTCAAGGGCAAAGGCCAATTCACCAATCAAACCTCGTTGACAAGCAAGCGATCCACACGTCATCGTTGCGTTCGCTTTGTGGGGTGAGGGATTTTCTGATCTTGGATAGATAGCTATTCGGCTCGGTGTTGTTTCTTGAGCCGTTAGACCTGGGGTTGGACCACAGATCGGATAAGGAAGAAGCCAATCAGGTATTGTCAATGGATGGATGGAGAAGGATTGCCGATCTTGACTTTAACTTTGATCATGCCAAGTTGGACTATCTTTGCGGGGAAGATGGGGCCGATCACCTTCACTCAAAGGCGAGGCGACTCAGGGAAAAATGGGATCAAACAATGGAAGGGGGTTATTTTACATGGTGGAAAAGTACAGGGGCATTTGGGGATGAAAGGTTTGAGCTACCTATGTAAAGCCACTGAAGGCAGAAAAAAGCTGTAGGACGGGCTCTATAAGAACATAATAGAAGTGAATTGGATATGAATTCAAGCGTTGGTATCAATCGCGGTTCACGCGTTCGTTTTGCTGGACTTCACCATACCTCCCCTTTTCACTTCCTCCCCAAGAGCTTCCAGTGCCGCTCCGTACCGCGACTTGACGGCCTTCATGTCATCCAGCTTCACGTTCACCTTCTCCACCTTTGTAGAACGTGTGATTTTACCATCAGTGGAGCGAGAGATCTCATTGCCAAACCATCTGCCTTCCCGATGAGCAACGAGTGTCCACGCCGAACCCTCCCGACCAGCTCGTGCCGTACGTCCCACACGGTGGACGTAGGTGGTGACACTGGGTGGCACATCGTAGTTGACCACGTGCGATAGCGATTGCAGATCAAGACCACGAGAAGCACGGTCCGTAGCGATGATGATGGAAATCTTGCCTTGACGATAAGCGGTTAGCGTCTTGCGCGACGCCGAAGAATTGTTGGATTTGATGATGATTCCAATGCGACTGGCTAATGATGGATCGAGCAGAGCCAACAGGCGAGACAGTCGAGATGCAGACTCAGATGACTTTGTGAATATCAAGACGCTGGACTCGGCAGAACGGCTAGGCTTATCTTGCATCACTTCATCCTCGGACTCAGAGTCGCTGTCAGATGAGCTATCCTCCGAAGAGCCCTCATCGGACTCGTCAGAAGATGAGCCGTCGGAACTTGTGTCGTCGGAACTCGTGTCGTCGGAGTCAGACTCGTCGGAGTCGGAGCCCTCGGAGCTGGTATAGTCTGAGCTCGTATCCGACTTCGCGCTATCAATGCTGGGTTTCTGGTTGGCATCGCTGCTAATATTAATGTTCGAGAGTAAGAGGCGCAAAAGATAGAGCGGCTTCTGCGATCCATCTCCCACAGACACCGAGAACTCTCTGAGAGTGTGGGGAAGGGTAAACCTATCATCGGGGCGGTCGACGGCCATTTCGTCCTCATTCTCCCCAGCGGGACCAGACTCTTGCCCGACAAGAACCATTTTGGGGTTGACAAGGCGAAGGGTATTCAGTTTCGTAATGTCCCTTGTCATAGTGGCACTGAGGATCACCTTCTTGGGTTCTCTAGTATGAATAGGAAGGCCGACTTCAGCCGTAAATTTTCCGCTGAAGCCGAAAGCGTCAGCCGCCTTTCGCGAATCCAACGAATCCATCACCACTTCAACCCATTCCTGGAAGCTCTCGTTCAGTAGCCTATCGGCTTCATCGATGACAAGCCATTCCAAATCCTTTAGTGTAAATCCTTTTGTGTAACGCAGATGATCGACAAGACGACCCGGTGTGCAGATAAGGATGTCGACGTTTGGCTCGGCTTTTTGGATGTAGCCAGGCAACGACTCGCTCTGCTCTCCTGCATCGGCAATATAGTCTTTCAGGCTGAAATTTGTCCAGTCATCGGGTGTCAATTGGTCCTGCTGCCGTAGCTTGAATTTCTCTGGGCCGTGAACCTGGTCGACACGCATTAACGAGCGCTGCTCATCCTTGATCGCTACGTTGCCAACAGCTGAGGCAACTCGGAGACCCGAGCCTGCGGCGCAGAGCTCAGAGGCTTCTCGGGCCTGCTTGACGAGCTCTCGGGTGGGCACCACGATTAGACCTCGGAGCCTGGGAGCTGGCAATTGTTCCATGGCAGTCACCATTGGAAGCACGTAAGACAATGTCTTTCCCGACCCAGTAGCAGCCGAAATACACAGATCGCCCCGATGGCTCTTAGGTCCCTTGAGAAGTAGCGGAATCACCGTCGACTGCACCGCAAATGCCTCCTTGTACCCATTGTTTTCGAGTGTGCGTAGAAGATTAGGTTCGATGCCAAGGTCAGCAAACTTGCCTTTTGCTTCAGTCGATGTACGGAGAGGGTTGGCCAGCCACGAAGGGAGAGAAGAGTACGTGGGCTTCTCAACTTGTTCGGGGACAGGCTCCGGTTGAGGTAGTGGTTCCAGACCCTGGGCAATGACGGGTTCTGGTCCTGTTTCTTGGATCTCGTCCGGCTGGTCTTCCTTCACTTTGGCCGACTCTTTGACCTTGGCCGATCTTTCAAATTTCGACAGAACCCCAGAGAATTTATTCTTGGCCGGCTTCGACTTCTCATCTTCGCCGGGTGCAGAGTCTGTTGCCGCTGCCTCTCTGCGCGAATCCGAAGTTTCAGCATTGTCCTTTCTCTTCTTTGCATCCTTTGCATCCTTTGTTAGATCCGTAGCATCACCAAGCGATTCGTTATCAATTCCTGAAGATTTCCGCTTGTCTTTCCTCGATTTCCTCTTTCCCCTAGCGTCTCCACCATCCTCATTTGGGGTTGTTGTCTTGCCGCTAGCCGGCGAGACAGCACTTTTCTTCGGGGTCGCGTCCTCTTGAACACCCCCATCGATAGGATCTTCGGCCTCTCTTCTGTTCTTTCGTTTGCCTTTGGCGGAGATAGGGGTTTCCGACGGGCTTTGGGTTTTCTTTGACTTCTTGGTGGGCGTCGGAGTTGATGTGGTGGTAGTGGAGGCATCTAGATCTCTCTTCCGCTTATGGGATTTCTTGGTGTGAGGTGAAGTAGCATTCGCACGGGGGTCACCGGCCATCGTCAATGTGGAAGCGCAGCACCAGCGCAAGCTTGGAGAAGTAAATGGAGAGTATCAACGGCGTTGGGCGGATGGTATCTTTTTTCTCCGAATATTTCTTGTTAGCGGGGATTATTTCTGACGGCAGAAACTGCACACCGCCCGCCCTGCCGCCAGGGTCTGGACCTTTCGGCGATCATCAACATCCCTTTTACTTGGCATTGGTGATGACCTTCTGAGAACCTCCACTACGCAGTGTCAGCGTCAAGGTCCATGCTGATACCTGCGGAAAGTGTCCGAACATGGACAGATTGAAACGAAACTACTCAATTACCGCGTTCTGGTTGTATCTGCATAAGTGCACCCACAGCCAACATGCCTTATAACATTGCGTGAGTCGCAGTGGCCCAGAACTAGTCCTTCCTGTCTAACCAGTGTCGCATAGCATGGCCTGTGACTTCTTCTTCCCTCAACCGGGTGGAGTAGAATGTCACATCTACCAATTGTCGACGAAGCTTATCGATCGGGGCCATAAAGTGGTTATCATTACACATGCTTATCAGGGCCGAACGGGCGTTCGTTATCTCACAAATGGATTGAAGGTCTACCATGTACCTTTCTTCGTCATTTATCGCGAGTCGACTATGCCAACGGTCTTCTCCTTCTTCCCGATCTTTAGGAACATTGTTATACGCGAACAGATTCAGATTGTACATGGACACGCCTCGTTGAGTAGCTTTTGTCACGAAGCCATTCTTCATGCCCGGACCATGGGTCTACGGACTGTGTTTACAGATCACTCGCTCTTTGGATTTGCAGATGCTGGATCTATCTTGACGAACAAGCTGCTGAAGTTTATATTGAGTGACGTTGACCATGTTATTTGCGTCAGCCATACATGGTGAGCACAGACTAATGATCCACGCGCAACCAACTCGTACGAAGCTGACACACTCTACAGTAAAGAGAACACTGTCCTTAGAGCATCGTTAGATCCATTGATGGTATCTGTAATTCCTAACGCCGTCGTTGCGGAGAATTTCCGGCCACGCGCCTACACCCCCCGAATAACGGATAGATTGTCTGCAGGATCTCAGGAGGTACAGGCATCACCGGAACTACTGGGGCCAGACGACACAATTACGATTGTCGTTATATCACGACTCTTTTATAACAAAGGGACCGATTTGTTAATTGCCGCTATCCCGAGAATATTAGCATCTCATCCGAACGTACGCTTCATCATCGCCGGGTCTGGACCCAAGGCCATCGACCTCGAGCAAATGCTGGAAAGGAACGTCCTACAAGACAAGGTCGAGATGCTTGGTCCGGTACGACATGAAGAGGTCCGCGATGTCATGATCCGAGGCCACATCTACTTGCATCCGAGTCTAACTGAGGCCTTTGGCACGGTCATCGTCGAAGCGGCTAGTTGTGGTCTGTACGTGGTATGCACACGTGTCGGGGGCATTCCGGAGGTACTCCCTCAGCATATGACCACGTTTGCCAAACCGGAGGAAGACGACCTCGTAATGGCCACCGGAAAGGCAATTGCGGCATTACGCTCTAATAAAGTGCGCACTGATCGCTTCCATGACCAAGTTAAGATGATGTATTCCTGGAGAGACGTGGCGCAGCGGACAGAGCGCGTCTACAATGGTATATGCGGGGATATCAGACCGGAAGAGTTTTACGGATACTACCCCGGACAAGGGCTAGAAGCCAGCGGGGACCGGGTGCGGAGTTTTGCTCTAATCGACCGGCTGAAGCGATACTACGGCTGCGGTGTCTGGGCTGGCAAGCTCTTCTGCCTCTGCGTGGTCATCGATTTCTTGCTCTATATCTTCCTGGAGATGTGGTTCCCGCGGGCCAATATCGACATTGCCCGCAGCTGGCCGAAGAAAGTGGAACAGAAGAGCGAAAATGATGGTTTGAATAGCAGCAAAGGCTCTAGACCTCATTTAGCATCTTGACCTACCATCGCCCATACTCGTTGGGCCTCAACTATCGCTTACACCTGGTCCATTCGACAACTTACGGTTTGCGAAAATAGATACCTATGATACCCTTGCTATTGAAAAATTAATGGATAATACACAATATACAACTCAATATACAAGAACGCTAAGCATGCCCATGACGCCTGTCCGTATGCTTTGTACTGGGCTCATACTTCCACTCGCGAGTAATCGACTCCGCCTCCTCGGGGAATTTCTCCTCAGCCCCCAAGAATCCCTTATCCCCGCGCTGGCCACCCTGAGCCTCATCCCGCTCAATGCCACGCTGGCTAGGCATGGTGCGCTCGAATTTTTCAGGCTTAGAGGCTCCGACACCCTCCAGCCCCGAGCCGTGATGCTTGCGGCCAGGCTGGCCATCATGATGCAGTTCAGCGCTGGACTGCCCGGACACAGGCTGGCCCAGGCCGCGGTAAACATCTTGTGAAGAGGCACCCATGAGGGTGTCGCCGGCTGACGTCCCCGTCGACTCCTTGCCGTGGGATCGTTCCACATTGGGGTTCATTGCCTGGCCTGGGATGGTGTTGTTGGGGTTGGGCGAGTACGAGTTGCTGGCGGGGGCTGTGCCAGGGGGGAATGTCTGTGCGTGGGACTCGCGGACGTCGTCATTGCCGCCAACTTTGCGTCCTGGCTGGTGCTGCAGGTGGTTGTTAGTTTGTTCGCACACTCTTGGGTTCTAAAGCTGGTGGATATAGGGCAAAGCATACACCGCCGTGTGGATGATGTTGATGAACCTGGTCCGGATGCTCGTGGGGGAAGAATTCCCCTTGCTTTGGGTTCAACGACTCGTAGTTTTGGGTGCTCATGTTTGCAGACGTGAATATCTCTATAGGAAATGTTTAAACCAGGAGATTTTGAGACTTGGTACGAGCCATAACAATAGATCCGGAGCGCATCTTTATATGCACTCACAATGCAATACGCCGCTGCCATGACGTCACCATGACAAGAACCCAACGCCTCTTGCATTTACAACAAGATGCAAACACTGGGACAGAATCCTGGAATCCATGGGTTCTAGAACGTGTAATAGAATAACCACCAGTGTCGGGGGTGATTTGGTGCAATGGGTCTGGTGACGTCGAGCTGAGAACAGCATGCATGATGTGGGGGAGGGCTGACGACAGTCTGTCAGAGTGGTTTGGATTGATCCGATCTTTTCTTTTCTCGGCAAGTATTTGCTTGCCTTATGGGTCTTGCCTTTGCTCGTTTTCTTTTTGTTTGTTTAAGCGATGGTAAACATGAAGCATATATACATCATTGCTGGAAGAATGCCACCCGGTTGCTGGATGCCGCAACTGATATCACATGATTATTTTCCACAGCGACAGGGAAGAGCCTGTTACGAGAGTAATAAAGCGGGAGTGATCATAATGTCAATCCAATGATGCACCCAAAGACAAGAATGATGATAAAGGAATAATTAAGATATATACTATTCAAGGTATCTTCGCAGATGACACAGAACCCCCAAGCGCCTTAACATCTCAAAATGTAGAAAGACTCCATAAAATTAGGACGGTCGCTGATCCCCTGGCCAAATCCTGGGTATCTTGATCAAACGACCATATGGTAACCCGTCAAGGGTTCGGTTCGCGACGGTAGAGTATCACACCGCAAGGGACCAGCGAGGCCATCATTTCATAATCGGAGGCCTGCCTTCTTTGTTCCATTTGACTCGACTTCGGACCCATTCGACGGCTTCCTGAACCCCTGTTGCCATGAGTGCACTGATCGGTAGCACGCGACTGTCGCGGACGCCGACGCCCGTCTCCCCCTCGAAGACCTTGCGCACCAGCCCTTCCTTAATGCGAACCACCTCCACCGAGTCCTCCCGATCTTGTTTATTGGCCAGGACTAGAATAGGCACCCCCGCGACATCGGCATGCTTCAAAACAGATTCCAACACCTGCCGGCATTCGTCTAACCGCCCGAAGTCGCTCCCAGGGGCATCGATCCCGACCATCCGCTCTGTAAAGGCATCTGCGTCACCGTCTGACGCATCCGACGGGGAACTCGATCGAGTGGTGGAGGGAAGACGGGTGATATCCGGATCTTGACCGACGTCGGTACTGTCGACGACGAAGATGATCGCGTGACAGCTGGTGTAATAGCTTTGCCACAGGTTTCTCATGGTTATTTGACCTCCGACATCCCATATCTTGAGATACATGTCTGGGAGATTGATCGTGGCCACGTTTTGCCCGACCGTGGGCACGGTTTTCCCGGGGTTGGGGGCAGGGACGCCATCGGAACGGGGTTGGTAGATGTTCTTAATCTGGGATAGGAGGGTTGTTTTGCCGGCGTTGTCAAGACCTAGTAGTAGCGCGGAGTATTCTAGGGGAGTCCGTTAGCAAATCCCCGGGCCACTCTAGACTCCCAGGAACTCTGCGATGGTTCTTACCCTCTTTACTAGTCGCTTGCATATACAGCGACTTGGCCAAATGATACATGGTTGCGGTCGGACAGAGAGGGCCAAAAAAGTCCGACAGGCGCAGCCTCTATTTCAATCAGAACCAGCGGCACAACACGAGTGATGAGATGCGACAATCATGGCAGCGCAGGAGGCTTGCAGTGGCTTGCTTGGATCTCTCTGCGCAACTTCCAGTTCACACTTGTCGTCTTCCATTTGGACCCCAAGACCAACGGGACGATCCAGACACCCGTCCGCTCCACGCGTCAGCCGTGTCTGGATTAGGAAAATAGGGCATAGGGTAGAAACTCCACTTACCCCTTGCCCTAACTTCCAAATCCGTCCATGATCCCCGCAGTCCGATCCGTCCATCCCGCCGTTTTGGGAGGGGAAATCTTGATTATGGTATGAATGACTAGCATTTACTCTGCTCTGATCTCATTGTTTCGGAACCAGGTATTTAGAACCCCTTTCGAAGGGTATGGACCCGTCTGGTCAATATGATTATTTTTTTATATGGGTCCGGCTCTCGATCTTTCCTTGCTACTTTAGACCGTTATTGAGTTTACTGGGAGTATTCGACCAAGAGGAACCTGCGTCCGCCACCTCGTAACCCAGCACGCCATACTAAGCTTCTACGAGGATCGACTCTCCCCCGCTGATAGGGATTTCTAAGCTACTGTAAATTGGGGCTTCGATTTTGTCAGCAGTTCCTTACCCTGTTCCTTCGCGGGGATTCTCCTGGCGCGTTATCCTTAAAATCCTGCACGTAACTCGAGTCGATCTTTTTTCCTTCTTCACGGTTGACTATGGTCCCTCGACGGTTGATCGGCTACTTTACCTTCATCTGAAGGCAGTGCCCTATTAATGTCTGGACCCACCGAGCGAGTCCATTGCAACATTTCCACCCCATCGCATGGCTGATACAGCATGCCCCGTGCTTGAGGGGCGGGCACGGCCATCTGGTTCGCCGGGAATGGAAACTGATACCATCATCGTGGGTATGTCGCAATTATCCTTACCTCTGTCCAATAGCGATCGCAGTTGACGCGGAACTCTGCAGGGAACGGGCCATCTGCCATGCTTCTATCCTTCATCCTCCACGGCAACATCCCATACTACTCTTCGGACCCTCCCCATCCAGACCCTCTTCTCGATGCGAAGCTCAAGGACGCCCCAGATTTACTGAATGCGGATGTCCCGGCACTCACAGAGCACTTTGCGGCCTCTCGCCTCTCCTATTCCACGCAGGCGCTCCCCGTCAACGTACTGCTAGATACCCTGGTCCGACCCAGTGTCGATGTGGAGGAACTCAGCTGTACAACAAATATCGAATGGCGACGCTTACCAGAGAAATCCGTCTCACACCTGGTTTTCGGGCATGCGTCACAACCCGGGGGGCAATGGGTCGAAAACCCCATGCCTGGGAGCTGGGAGATTCAAACCCTGAGCTACGCATCGATGCTATCTCTCCCCGGCTATTCCTTTGCAGAACACTATCGCAGGGTCACCGGAAAAGATCTTCCAGCCTTCACCCGACCAAGTCGACAGGAGACAGCCGACTATTTCCGCGCTTATCCTGAAGCTGTTCAAATTAACGATACCATGCGTTGCCACGAGACCTTGAATGGGATCTCAAGAACCGCCAGTGGGTTCTATATTCGCTCCCACAACATCCACTGTAAACGTCTCGTCCTCGCCAGTGGAATCTTTTCAGAGGTGCTGCAGCCCCGTCCGCTGTTACAACCTTTAGCCACCCTGCAGCCTGTTCCTGAGCTCCCGCTCCTGGTGATCGGATCTGGGTTCTCAGCTGCAGATGTCATAATTTCAGCCCCGAAGGACCAGAAAATCATCCATGTATATAAATGGTCCCCGGAAAACCGTCCATCTCCGCTGCGCGGCTGTCATCAGCAGGCATATCCAGAGTACTCCGGTGTGTACCGTCTGATGAGACGAGCCGCTGTCGCTGCGGAGCCGACTTCTACCAAGAAACCCAGATATCGGCGATTGACGTCCACACCATTCCTGACAAGCCGGACATGGGACGATGTGTATGAGGGATTACCTAACACAGAGATCATCGGGGTGGATACGAACAAGGATGATGCGACAGTGACCTTTCGCGCGCACAACGGCAGTGTATTCACCCGCAGGCTACGCGGTATGGTGTACGCTACAGGTCGACGGGGTACTCTGAAATATCTGGACAACGGTCTTCTCGCAGAAGTAGTCGGACAGCAAAACGGGCCAGAATTAAACCCCATCATCTCCGGCCAGACCTTACGAAGCAAAGCTTTAGACGACATGGAGGTTACGAAAGATTTATTCATCATTGGCAGTCTGACCGGAGACTCGCTCATACGTTTCTCCTATGGGAGTTGCGTTCAAACAGCGGGGAAATTAATCGGGGCGTCTTCTAGTAACGGAAGGCCCAAAGATGAAGCAGTGCTTAGATCTAAGCCCCAGGGCGCCGCCTTACAAGCAATGCACGGCATGGATGGCCATGCCGTTTACCCAAACCACAACCAATATCACATTGATAGTGGGGATAACCATGGACTACTTCATTCGCTGTTTGACAAACTCGGCCTGGGTGGGGTTTGGACAACACTGGCGAGGGTTTGGTATGCGTGAACAGGCGTATAAATCCACTGTATATTGATAGATTTGCGATGGTTGCTGTCGACTGGTGTATATTATTATTAGATGCCCATAGGGCCCCAGTTATGAACATTGCGCTGGTCAATCTCTACAGTAATCGATCTTGGATGTGTATATAGTGAATGTTACGGGTATCCGACCTGAGTCAATGCATTGAGAAACAGGCAACGACTATGCTCTCATACGTAACAGCATGAACTCTTAGAGGAATTTTGCACCTTGTGACAGCACTCCTATCAGCCTACGGACAAGGTAGTCAAGTTATATTGATTATAATTGTACATTTCGATAACAACCTGGAGTATGCTAGCTGCAACGCTGATATAATTAACCCATAATCTGCAGCTGGTCATCCGGGGGCCACCGTGTCTGTGAAAAGCTGAGACACCGTTTGATACTTTGTAGGTATTTTCGAGTAATCTCATCACTCAAGATATGCGCCTGCTGGTCGCTCTGGTGTAGTTTCTCTCGCGCAGAACGTTCGTGGATACCAACCATCGTGACACCAATGGGCCAGGCACTATGAACTGTTAGCAATCGTGGAAAATGGAAACAGTAACAACCATCATATGATGAAAGACACGGGGTAAACGTACGCTTTTCCAATACTCAGCCGCAGATAAGCATCATTGGCATCGACATACTTCCGTTGCTGGGCTTTGTGCACGATCTCCATGATATGCTCCAGCACTCCGTCGTCAAGTTCCACCTTCTCAAATTTCCGAAAGAGAGGCTTCAGATTCTCCCGCGACTGCACCATAGCATTATATGCTTGACGGCCCTGCATACTCTGCTTCACGGAAGCATCACGCTTCGCAAGCGCCCGGTCCCATTCGCCCAAGACCATGTTGAAGTATGACGCCAGTTGACGGAAAAGATATTTGCGGCCTTCCAGATCCTTAGGAAGCGCGGTTGGGATTTTCATTTCGACCTCGGGAACCAGCTCCAGTGTCGTGGGGATTGGCCCATCCGAGAGCCGCTGCTGAGGGGTGAGAGCTCGCTCGACAAGGCGCCGATACCGTCGCAGGCGACCAACGTGGCTTTCTCCGAACAAGCGAGCCGGCTCGTTCATCTCTCTAAGCTTCTCGAGCAGCTCCTCGTCGGGGATATCTTCTCCCTCGTTCTGCTCTTCACCCTCATCCGGCGGCAGGTCGGGCAGACCTAGTCGTCGCCTGCGGTCCCGTTCTTGTGATGCCTCTTCCTCCTCTCGTCGTTTGCGCGATTCTTCAGCTAGTCTTCTTTTCTTCTCCTCGCGCGCGTGCCGCTTTTCAGCCTCCTCGTCCTCTAGCTTTCGTTTGTTGCGGAGGCGTTCTTCGCGCTCGCGCTCCGCGCGTTCCTGCTCCTCTTTGTACGCTGCGATGCGGGCGGCTTCCTCATCTCCGCGTCGGACATACTTGCTCCCTTGGGGTTTGGGGGACTCTTTGGCGCTGGGGGTGGACGATTCGGATTTGGTAGGTTTCGCCTTGGCGATTTCCTTCGACATTAAAGCCGCGAAGTCCATGGCGGTTTCGAAGTGTTGACGGACAAAATGAGTTGAGTTGAAGGTGCAACCGTAAAATAAATATGTTTAAAAGCCTTTGCTGCGGTTGAAGTGCGATAGAGGTTGAGAATGCCAGACGTGGCCTGTGCGGGCTGTGTGAGGTCAGAGTAGTTAAAAGTGAGGAGGAAAGCTGGATTTCTCCGCCGGCGGTCTTGCTCGTGACAAAAGCTCCTCCAACCACCACCTCTCAATCCACGAATTGCCTCCCACTCCATCCTCGCGCGTGGAATTAACTTTTGCAGGAATTACCTCAATCAAACAATCTATCAGCGCAGCATAGACAGCACCATCAACTAGGAAACAAGCACATCCCAGCCAACACCATGGCCGCTCCCCGCGATGGGCCCAACCCTCCCCAAATCGACCGCCAGGCCACAACGCCCTTCCACCTGAAGCTCTTCTATCGCGTCAACAACTTCCACCCGCTCTCAGATTTCTCCATCTACGGCGCCTCCTCGTCGTCGTCATCATCCTACGGCGGCCCCGTCAGCGGGCCCAACGCCATCCGCGCCCGCTCGCCGCCTCCTGCCGCCGCGCCCCTCCCGGCTCATCTCCAGATCTACACCTGGCAATCCTGCACCCTGCGCGAGCTCTCACAGCTCCTGACCTCCGCCCTGCCGTCTCTTCTCCCCGACCCGCCCATCGGCACGAGAATCTGCTTCCGACTCATCTACCCCGACACGAAAGCCGCGGCGATGGCCGGGCCAGACGCCCGAGGCCGGTACCTGAGCAAGGACATTGGGAGTGTGGTCGTCGGTCCGCGCGACAGCCCCTACCGCGAGGAGCATGGCGACGAGGACGATAACCAAGAAGGAGGGAAGAAGGGCGGCGGTCGCGGTCCGCACCGGATGCAGGGCAACGAGGCCGACAAGACGTTGCAGGAGATGCGATTCGTGATCGGGGACTACGTGGACTGTGCGATCCTGCCGCCGTTGGAGGACGGGTCTGTCGCGCCGCCGCTGACGACCGGCCGTGGGCCTAGCGGCTTGCCGATGGGTGGTGGGATGCGCGCGTTCCGGGAGCCTGGGTTTGGAGGCCGGCCTGGGGCCGGTGGTGCTGGTGGGCCTCGTGGACGGGGCGGTGAACGGATCCCGTTTGGGGATTGGAAACGAGGTGAACGGTTGCCGGAGGGTGGACGGGGGGGGAGACGCGGCTGGGCGCCGTACTAAGGGTGTTGCTTGGTTTTGATAGTTTGTTCAAGGGGTTGTGTTTTCGGGCTTTTAGGTGCATTTCTACTGTACTGTACTATTCCTTGGAGTTGTGACTGGGACTGGGATACCCGGTGTGAGAGCAATGGATTATTCTCTGTCTTCGTTGCCGGTTCCGTATATTGTGTAGGGATCTTTACGTCAGGTTGGGGAGATACTACGCGTAGCCCAGACCTGTGTGTCGAATAATGAATAGCATTGTGGCTTCCGATCTAAAAACACCCCTGGAAAAAGAAATCGCAGACAAACGAGAACCATCGATGCGGTATATTCTGGTAATAGATACACGTCCAGCGAGCCCCTACTGCCGAGGCAGCGGATGCGATACCATTTCAACCGTAGGAAACAACTCGCAGACTGAAAACACGACTCCGGCATTTTCAAAAAATAAAACAACAACCTGCCGCCTGGTAACTGATTTACCACTCACTGAGGGTATCGCCCCTCCGCTTGCCGCGGAAATCCACCTTGCCCTGTGCGCGACTGGTCAGCCATCTATTGATTCCGCTCATCCAATCCAGCGCAATTATACGATATCTTGCGACGCGGGCGCAACGAGCGATGCCGGGGGTGTCAGATCACATACCTCCGTCTTGTAGGTAAGGTAGGTCAGCGAGCCGGGGATCACGGCCATGAAGATGAAGGAGAACCAGGCATTGCGCGGCGTCCAGCGGAAGTACTTGTAGCGGTTGGCGTTAACCTCTATTTTCCATGATTGGGTCAGTACGTGTTCTCTTCGAATGCTCGGTACCGTGAGAGACGGCAATGGCGGAATGCGAGGGAGTGGGAAACGAGGTCGTCATTGTCGGAGGGGGGCTGTACCGTAATATTTCTGCAGAGCGGGGTCCAAGATCATGGCTGGGGTTCAATGTCAGCGAGTTCAACTCGAGTAAGTACTTCACTCTCGGGACAGCGGGACATACACTTGCTAGGACCGGCCATGGTTGCGGTTGTGGATGTGAAGCTTGTGGATCTTGAGATCCTACCTGTCGTTGGACCTATCGCTGGTGGTGAGGTTCCGATGCCGGTCACGTGGGAGCATGCGGCTGAGTCAGCGACGGTTCGGTCATTGCATCACGTGGTGCTGTTGCTCAATGCCAATCAACGGGCGAGAATTACTGCGCGCCATTCCCGAACTGTTTTGTCTGGCAACACCATCGCATATCCATATAGGTCATAACCATTATATATTAGACCTGTTTAGAATAGGAGAATGGCAAGACACAGGATAGATACCCAACTTACAATTGTGAAATCGTGCGGATCAGAAATCATCATTTCGTTCCTTGTTATCCGCCCAAGATCACGATCCGTATTGTTAACCCAGCGTTGTTTGAGCTCGATGAACTATGTGGATAATATGATCAGTCGCCATTGCGTATCTTTTCAATGACGGACACAACAATTTTCCAAGAGGTATGGCTGCTTATGGAATAGGTCACCTCGTGTTCAATCAATCGTTCCTTTCCCATTGGCTCGTATAGCATAACGTTATGCTTTCCGTCCGCTGCTTGGCCCCTCGTAGCCTTTCCTCCTCGAGATCGAGACAACGTTATTCCTACACCCATTCCTGCTCCTCTGAACTGGAAGGTATCTTGGCCTGCTGATTGCATTTTCGAAGGATTGTTTCCATATTCAACATGTCTGCAAAACGCACAGCTCCTGATCTATCCGTCCCCGAGCTTACGGAAAACGCAGCGGAGCGAAAGCGGGTGTTAAATATCCTGGCGCAAAGAAGATACCGTATGTGGCTGATGGGACCGTATATCGCTTCTGTTAACGTTCACTCAAGGGCAGAGAAGGAAGGATCGTCTCCGGGCATTTGAATCCCGAGCAACAGGCGAGGCCCGAGGATACCAGACTACCGCGGAGACTAGCTGCTTGTCTGTGAATAATGCCCAGTCGTTCCGTGAAAGTGAGGGAGGATCATCGCCTTCTGGAACCGTTCAGAATAAGTCTCCGGTATGTGATGTCCAAGCTACATCGTCGGATGAACCTGCAAGGGACGTACATCAGGACGACAATGCACATGTTGGGTCAGGGTCCATACAACCTATTGCACCAAGTGGATGTGATTTTGTCCACTCTTCCTCGCGGTTCCTCTTTCAATCGTCCTTGATTCCTCCATCAGTATCAGCATTCCCCTATGGCGACACCAGTGAAACATATCAATCTGCATGGCCAGAGTTCGGCCAACAGGACCAAGCTATAGGATATAGCAATGATCAAGTCACCAAGTCCATGTTCGACAATGACAGCGGTCTGGGGGACATTTGCGCAGAGCTTCAATCCTCGGAAGCTTCATTGTTTACTTTTCCTGACGACTATACAATACATATACCTACTCTTACCCTCCTGAACGCAGCCATGTCTGTAGCTCGGCGATTAGGACTGTCAGAAATCATCTGGGATCTCACTTCTGTCAGCCCGTTCTATGAGGAAAGGGGTACACCCGCGTCCGGGCTATCCACCCCATCCCTAGTGACCTATCCATCAAATGCAGCATCCACGACGCCATCCGATACAACAGACAGTGCTGGTAGTGAGCGAAAAGCTTATATCTTTGCCCTTCCGCCCCACCTTCAGCCAACGCCTACCCAGCGTCTCATCCCTCACCACCCCATGCTGGATCTCCTTCCCTGGCCAAATGTCCGAGACAAATTGATTCAAGTGTTCCATCTCCCTATGAGCCAACGTCCAAAGACAGCACAGGACCCGATGGGGATCCTGCGTCTAGTGTATGACATGGAAGACGCTGGTGGCGAAGGGATCAACGTTCACGGACAGGACCCCTTCCAGGCGAGTGGGTGGGAAGTTGGCCAACTAGTATTCGAGCGGTGGTGGTGGGCTTTTGAAACAAATATAATCCAGACCAGCAACCAGGCCCGCATGAACAGAGGCGCGAAGACCTTGTCCCTCACGGAGCTACAGATGTAGCACGGACTTCCTCCGCAAAACGACTAGATATACACCTCCAAAACAATCATCGTTGAAGCATCGACAAGGCACCAGACTGTTATGATATCCTACTTACAAACACAAATAAAATAAAAATCACGACCACTGACAAAGCCAACTCACTGATCTGCATTCATCACCTTCCCAGCCCGAATCAATCCCCAAATTGGAATCGCCATCCCCCAGGCCCACACTCCCGTCCGCAAATAGCTTGCGGCCTCGGACCTCACACCCATATACAGTGCCGTATACAGGATCCTGGCGCCGATATATTCCACCGCAAGTGTATTTAGCTCACTGGAAGGCAGCTTGGCCAGGTTCCCAGCCAGCTATTCCCAGAAGGCAATCTAGTCAGCACTTTCAACGGACGGGGCTGTCTATTTCACTAGAACGAGCCACAACGCGGGAGAAGAAGAATCGTACCATGGCAGCTGCAAACATAGGCACGCCCTCCATCGCATTTAGATGCGCACCTCGTGCCCGAGCCAACTTGTTCCAAACATCCGCGGCGATGCGGCCTTTGAGATCGGATAGATTCTGGCGTGGTCTGGACACATGATATCTTGTTAGTTTGGTTTATCTTTGCAAGATATGAATAAAAGAACTTCTCACAAAATATTGCTTGATTGTCCCTTTGCGTTAGCCATCATTTTGATGACATAGTAGCCGTGTGGGAGGAGGCCGATGCCATAGACGGCTGCGATGGACGGGATGGAGTAATTGTATGTGGTAGTCATTTTCTTGGCGATGGATTCTTGAAATGAAAGTTATCAATCTTTGAAATTTTACTGTTTGGTGAAACAATCGTGATTGTGTTTCGATGTAGTAGACTGGACATCTGTGAGGTTTTATAGACCCGAAGCATAACGTTATGTCGGCCGTCGGCTGTGGTGATTCTCAGCGTCCAGTGAGTCTTTTACTTGGCAATATTACTCGCCATAACTACAATCTATACGATTATATATAGCAGATATATAAGTATTACCTATTCTCGCACAAATACGTGCGGACTGCCCGGCTAGTGATTCCAAGAGTCGGATCTACCGCGTAAGTTTACATTCCCAGGTGGCATTCTTTCTTGTCGTAGTACCATAACATTTATTCACTTCCTGGTATATCTATGCACATTGACGATGAAGTGTCTTAATAATTAATCAAGGAGTTAGAATCATTGACCCAGCAGTGGCTGTTTAGAATTTTATTGGCGGGAGCATGCATATATCTGTCCCAGATGGAATGGTGACTGACCGACTCTGTAAGGTATCCCTCCTTGTCATCCTCCCATTTCTCTGGGACCACTTTTCATCTTTTGCGTGATTCATAAATTTCTGGCAATATCCAGTTGAATGGCATTTTCTACAGTTCCTCGACTTAACGCGTTGGTGATCCTACTGGCAGCCCTATCTTTAGGGATCGCCGTTGCAGATGGCAAAACATGCAATCTGCCACACTTCAATGCCACGATGCAAGGTCGTGTTCAAGCAATCAAGCCGTTCCCCCTTCCCTGCTTTTCCAATTACAATGGACAATCCGTGAGCCCAAACCGGGCAGCATGCGCTGGTATCCAGAGAGACTACTTTAATCCCTGGGCGCGAACCAACAGTCCGAACGGGTACATGATGTGCTCTTCGGAGCCGTACAATCAATGCCTGCTAGATGACAGCCACCCAGCCAATCCGACGGCCTACACAGATACGGCCTGTCGCCAGGGCGGCCTGCCTTCGCATTACATCGAGCTCCAGAGCGTCCAGGACGTGATCGAGGCTTTCAAATACGCCAGCTGCTCAGGAACCAAGCTTTCTATCAAAAGCAGTGGTCATGACTACCTCGGTCGCAGCAGTGGGAAAGATACGCTGGCGCTATGGACCCGCAATCTGCGATCGATGAGCTACAGCCCAGAATTCGTCCCATCCGGCTGCAGCGCCAAATACAACGCCATCATCGTCGGTGCGGGCGTCAACTTCGACGAGGCGTATGCCTTCGCCGAAAAAAACAACGTCACGCTTGTCGGCGGCTATTCGTCCACGGTTGGCGTCTCTGGTGGCTGGGTTCAGGGCGGCGGTCACTCCATCTTATCACCCGTCTACGGTCTAGGCATTGACCGCGTCTTGCAGTATAAGATCGTAACCCCTGATGGGCAGTACCGCATTGTCAACGAGTGCCAGAGCCCTGACCTCTTCTGGGCGCTACGTGGCGGCGGCGGCGGCACCTTTGGCGTAGTCATGGAGAGTACGCATCGAGTTGAGCCTCAGATGCGGCTTGTTGCAGCCAGTATCAAGTTTCCCAAGTCGCCGACAAACGTCCTCCCGTTTCTGGACATCGTCGTCAACCACACGCTTCAGTGGGCTGCAGAAGGTTGGGGAGGCCACATCACGGGTAATACCCTAGTAAATGTATCTCCACTACTCTCAGTCAACGAAGCCAAGCAGTCCCTAGCTGAAGTGATTGCCTACGCAAAGTCGCAGGGCGGCACCGCCGTCGTCGAGGATTTTCCGTCATGGTACCCATTCTACGAGAAATACGTGACTACGGGCTCGGTGGGTGTTGGAGTCACCCATTTCGTAGGTACCCGCCTTGTCCCCAAGGCTGTCTTCGAAACTGCAGCGGGCCGAAAAGACCTGATGGGCTTTTTTGCGCTCCTTCTGGATCAGGGCCAATCGCCGTACATACCGGTCGTGGGTCCCGTTCTCTACGACTACCCTGAAGGGTCTACGAGCGCTACGCCCGCCTGGCGCTCTGCTGTCTGGGAGACGGGGGTGGGTGCTACCTGGGCCTGGAATAGTACACTGCAGGATCGTAGGGAGAAGATTGCCACTATGAAAGACATGACGGCTATGTTTGCGCGTATCACACCGGGGAGTGGTGCGTATGCAAATGAAGCGAGCCCGTTCACTGAAGATTGGAGGGAAGCTTGGTGGGGCGATAACTATGAGGAGCTGGTTATTATTAAGAACAAGTATGACCCTTTTGGTCTGTTGAGCTGTTGGAAGTGTGTTGGGTGGATGGAGAGTCAGGGTGATAGCTCTTGTTTTTCTGAATTTGTTTGATTGTGATGGATGATATGCGAGATCTACCATAATATGACCTCTGTATATGATATATAGTTCCGTACATTTGGTGCGGACATAGGAGCCCATGATCTGCATCTCTCGCATCAAGATACCTTCTGGGAAAGGTAATTAAAAGATTAATGTGATGACCAACCTTGATGATTTCGCTTTCTACAATACATATCGAAAGCTCTTGTTTTGCATGTCGGTTTCATCTACCTGGTCCAACTCTTCATCTGCCTGGAGATTGACCTCACGATGTTCCTCCGGGTCAATGTGTACGCCTTGCTCTCGATCTCGCTTTCCGTTGACCCAGCGCAGGTAAACATGGAATGTAATCGTAATGACAACGACGATAGCCGCACAAGCAAGTATAGTCACAAATGCAGACTGTTCGGCATCAAATAAGTATCATATAAGGCGAAGGCTGAGTGAGCTCCAACTTACCTCATATTCAGGGGCTTCCTCGCTTCTGAAAAACTGGGGCCCTACAAAATTCCCCACGCAGTAGCCCACGAAGATCAAGCCTACGACGCTGGATTTTTTGGTAAACCCTGCTGTGTTGCTTGCGAATAGGGACATCATCAGAGGAAATGCGGGCGACACGCTGGTGGTTAGCCAGAGGCCAGCGAGTCGAGCCAGTTTGTTTGACTTTGGCAGCAGCTTGATCATGAGGATACCAGCTATTGCGACTAGACAGATCGCGCTTAGCACGAGCAGTCGGGATCTGCGGATATTAGTGGTGAGGATGGCTGCAAGAATGACCATCGTAAGCTGGAACGCTGCTGCTGGAAGACCCATAAGGATGGTTTGGAACTTGTCGTAGCCGAAGCCATTGATGATCAGCGTGCCGAACTATGGCCACATCTTGTCAGATTTCTTTTTTGTGCCATGGATTTTGTAATCACAATGTAGGGGATCATACACTGGTTAGGCCACCGTTTGGCACACAGATTACGAACGCAAATAGTACAAGCCACCACGTCTTCGGGTCGATGAGTGCTTCTTTGAACTGCGCGCGGTCCCACTTCTTGGTCTGGGTAGTACGTTGGAACTTCTTTGGGCGTAAGGAGGCCAATTTTCTCTCGGTGGGTGTGAGGAAATGGGCGGTCGATGGGGAGTCTGGTAGGTAGAACCAGAGCAGGACGGACCACGCAATAGTAATCAAGCCGAATATGAGAAATAGCATCTGTGAAGGAGTGAGCACTGTTGAACATGAGAATTGTTTTGCTTGACTTACCTTCCATTGTGGAAAGTCTCCCGCATAATACAAGATTCCGTATGCAATCATTGACCCGATCACGCTGGCTATGATATTTCCTGTAAACCAGAAAGAGTGCCGAGAGACATGTTCCGGAGGCGTATACCACATCCCTGTGATCATCGAAAATCCCGGGCTGATGGCACTTTCGAAGACACCAAGGAGGGTTCTTAGAACCATAAGACTAGCAAAGTCATCCGCGACAGTATGCAGTGTGAGGACAATACCCCATAGAAAGCTGGAAAAATCAGCAATACGATCTTGGGCCAAGATAGCCACCACACACATGAGTACACTTAGATATTTTCCCAATGGGAATCGAACAAACCCGAGGGATATCGGATACGATGCGGCAAGATATCCAATATAAAATATTCCAGACGCCCAACTAAAGTCTTGCCCTCGAAGATTCTAGGGTTCATTAGCTAGTATCGTCTGTAGCAAAAGGGTGATCGCACGAGGTCATGTTGTATGTTGAGGATGGCACTGTAAGAGAGGCTCGTCTCTACGCATAGAATGAGCAATTGACCTAAGCGTATACCGTGAAGTAGTATGCTTACTGTCCACATATTGTAGTCCATAGCTCACGATGAGCAGCGGCATCAAACTGTGTCATTTAGCGATGGTCACTCCATTACTGACGTCTCTGACTGATCTTACTTCAGATCGATTTTTCTGATCAATCTTCTTTCTTCCAGAGGGTGCAGTGCCCCTGCAAGATCATGTCTCTTATCATTGGTCACACGGTCGCTTGCAGTGGGATCACTGGAGTCACGGTCAAAATGTTGTTGGACTTTGTCTTCCATGATGGACCACGGTAGTGCATTCTTGTGAAAATTGGCTGGACTCTTCCAGGTGAAAAAGATACAAAAGAGACGACTGACTGAACAGTGGGAAATCAAGTTAAGCAATAAGCCAGGTTGTAATTCACAGAAGCAAGGGCTTGATATCCCGTGTTGGTCAACATCTGCTCTAATCATGCAGGGGATGAGCCAGGCACAGACTGTGATTTGTCTGTTGATGCTGAGGTGGACTGGGCTGTTGGCCCCTTGATCAAACTTCCTCAAAGGATTGGTTGATTAGTGACGCCACAATTCACGCCAAGTAGTCTTGTATTATATCAGACAATAGGTCCTCTAAAACTGATTCACCTGCCAGAGAAGAATGGAGATCGTTAATATTGTCCGGAACTGCACGGTTGATTCTCTTGGCTTGATTAGCACCGGGCCGTCAAAGATCAAAAATTCACCTAGTTGCCTGATCTGGACAACCTTTTTTCATAGCTTTAATTAACTTGAAGTGATACATCCATCATGGTAACCCAATATGCTGACCACAGTGAGGTTAGATGGTGGACCAACCTGACTTGTTCCGCATTGAGATTACAGTCTGGCACCAAATTCCCCAGGTCTGAATTGGGATTTTGAACACGTGTGAGTTAATATCATGCTTGAATCATTTAACACGACTGGTAGTGTACGATGGGTTGTTGCGTGAACTCCACACGGTATTATACGTCGGAGCCAAGCTTGGGCAGGCCACCAGACATCCAGCGCAACAGGTAGGATTGTTTGAAAGGTCTGAAAATTCCTAGAATATCTCAGTAATTCGGTGGAAATGGCCATTGGTTTGATTTACTCTAGGCTAGACTTACATGTTGGGTAGCAAGATAGTAGTCGTCAACGATGGCAGATGTTGGTGGTTGTCACCAGTCATCAGAAACACCCAAAAGGGTAACAGTCGAACCTGGCGGCTTCTCCCCTACATCTTCCCAAATCACAGGCCCCGTCCATCTCACCCCGGGTTTACTTCCATCAATATTTCGAAATTTCGCATACATTTTAAGGGACAGAATACGCCATGATAATTAGGTCAGGCAAGGACTCTAGTGTTGGGTGTTTTCAAACCACCCAGAGTAGTTATTACATGCCATTAATGATAACAGGTACAGGTAAACCCGAAATCTGGCCACCTAAAGGGTGCATCTGGAATCACCAGCATAATAAAAGCGGTTCTCTGCCTAGAACACAAAGTGATTTCGCCAAGTGCTCATTTCGAGACGCCGGATCCTGCGATCTCGTTTGAAAAGGAGCATCACTGGTAGCCAAACAGCCTTTAGAATGGCCCGCTGATCGACGTGCTCGAGTTAGCATTGACGGTCTTTGAATAGGAGGAGCAAATGCTCACGTCATTTTACCGAGGTTGATAATACATGGCGTCTTCCTGCTTTAAGGGCCGCGCTCGGCTTCTGCTTGTTTCCGCCAGGGATAAAGCGGGTTTGCAAGGGCGGATTAAACAGGTGATTAGCTATGTCAACACACAACCAAACCAACTGCAGAATCTCGCCGGAAACACTCGTCACACCAAAGATTTGCTGTCACACGTCCTGGCACTTCTCTAGAGAGATCAAACTTTCATCAAAGTCGGAATTTGCATCTAGGGCTCGTTTAGTTTTAACAGGTCAGGAGGCCCACCGGCTTGGAATGGGGAAAGCAACAATCGAGACCTACGGATCTGTCAGGTCGGATATAAGTCGTCTACATTATTGCTGGAAACCCCAACTGGGAGTCGCATACCTTTCTCCCTAAATAAAACATATAGGACATCAATACCAAGAGGTTATCACCGCTCACGTGTGCCATGATAGCAAAGCCACGGTGCCTATGTTTTCAAGTGTAATTACACAGAGGATTGGGAACCCTCAAGAGCTTAATGCCACCTACTGGCGCCAGAATATGGGATCACCGGCGTGGTTCACCGAATCAGTGGGTATTATACCATAGCACCGAGGGCACGACCAGCAGCATTTATTCGTCGAGATCGGACCACATTCCGCGCTGTCTGGGCCACTCAAGCAAATATTTTCAAGTGGCCAGGTGCGATCTGGGTTCGTTGAACACATTTACAGTCGGTCCCAGTTCCCCGACCAATGTCTCCAGCTTGTGGGTGTGGCCTCGACTGCAGGTATTTCTCGAACGAGAAATCTTGGTGGTGGTACAATTTTCCCGTGAATAGAGGATGTCTTTGTGGGACATGGTGGAGATCGAATGCCTTCAGAAGGTGCGCGCTGCGGGTCTGGGTTCTAATATAGTCGTTAGTTCCTCCACTCGAAGCTTCGGTTTGCTCTAATATTGATTGACCAGATCCAAGCCGCCTCTATTTTGGCTGACGCCATTTGACCTTTCGAAGGTATAGATAGTACACAAGAGGATTCAATATACTCGGGACACTATACCGGGAAATTTGTTTATCTTATTCCAGTTTCTCTACAATGCCTACAATGCCGGAAGATCCAGGAGGTAGGCAGCAGGAAGCACTACGTGTTCCCGCAATATCCCAGTCACGCCACGATGGACAAGAAGCAGAATAGAAAATAGATGGACAAGAGCCGATTCAACCCAAGTCAACGAGATCAAAGACTAGCCCTAATCGGCACTAGATCCTTCGCGCGGATCGAACGACAATCAACGATCGGGGCAACCCACCGATACAGTAGGGATCCACCAGGCCGATGACGTAGGGGTTGTCAACCTCCATCTTAACCCCGACCCCTTAGTCGACCTCGGCTACAACTAATCATAACCGATCATGGGGTATCATTTGATGGATTAAGGCCGTGCTCATATATATTCTGACTCAGTCCGTCTAGACCACCGAGCTTATTAATGAGATCGAGAGATTAACGACCGCGATACTGCCTCTTCATTTAAGAAAGCTTCACACATCCACATACAGCTCTTGAAATTACTCACAACAGCGACAAGAAAAGCAAACTCCGCAACAATGTCTGACACCAACAAGGGCACCAAAATTACCCTCCACTGGTACATCCCCGTCATCTTCCCTATTCCCCTCGCCGCCCTGCCTTTAATACTAAAGGGAATAAAACAGGTTAAACCAATCCCGCTCCCAAAGCATCGTCTGGCTCCTTGAAGAGCTCAACCTCTCCTATGATCTCAAGGCCTACAAGCGCCAAGCAGACATGCTTGCGCCGCCCGCCCTGAAAGAAATCCACCCGCTGGGGAAATCCCCCGTCATCACGCTCGAAAACGAGAACACCTCGTCGCCGATGGTGCTCGCAGAGTCGGGCGTCATCATCGAGTACATGTGCGATCACTTCGACGGCGATAAGCTTGTCCCGAAGCGGTACCAGGACGGCAAAGAGGGCCAGGTTGGCGGCGAGACGGATGAGTGGATGCGTCATAAGTACTTTATGCATTATGTGGAGGGGAGTTTGATGCCTTTTCTGGTGATGCAGTTGGTGATGGATGGTATGTTTCCTCCTTTCCCTATAACAAATACAACTACTTCCAGGTCTCTAGGAAGAAATGATGAAGAGGAAAACTAACGAGAAACAGTGGTCAAAAACCCCCCTCTCCTCCCCTTCTTCGTCAAGCCCCTCCCCCGCATGGTCGCCTCGCAGGTTGAAAAGGCCTTCCTCGAACGTAACATCACCTCCAACTTCGACTTCCTCGAGCAGCAACTCAAGACGGCGCCCGCCGGCGGGCCATTCCTGTGCGGCAAGCAGCTCTCTGCCGCAGACATCATGCTGAGCTTCCCTGTTATCTCTGCGGGGGCGAAGTTTCCGCTGAAGGAGAAGTGGCCGACTCTTGCGAAGTACGTGGACCTCCTGCAGGAGCAGGAGGGTTATAAGCGGGCTGTGAAGCTGGAAGAGAGTGAGGGAAAGAAGGTTGAGGCTTCTTTGTGATTGGTTTGATATATATACATATATGTTTCTCTATTTTCTTGATTTGTGTTAATTATTTATCGCGATTCTCATTCATTACTGGCGTCGATTGAACAAGGTAGTTTCCTTCTCTAGCCCGATAAATGCCATCTTTTCTCAATGGTTTGTTTTTTCTCTTCATCCATACGAGGTCTTCACCCTGGAACTTAGGGCGCACCCATGTTAATGTTCCCTGGCACAATCCATCGCGGTTCAGGAACTATTACCTTGATTTCTAAAAGACTACAAGTCTTGAGTAGACTGCTTTTCCACACGACGAAAACAGTGTTTCTAGTTCCATTCATTTAGTGGATGCCGCGGCAACAATAGAATTCACTTATCATGTCTGTCAATAGTCTTTGGTTTTCCCACCCTCCCCCGCCGGCATGTGCAGTTATGGAGGCTTCCACGGCTGTGGAAATGGTAGGTGTCTTCTTGCCTATAGTCTCAAATAAATTGTGATAGGTCGCTTCATGTGGAGCGCTCCTCTTCGCTCCACTGAAGAAAGTATGTCAACCCATTCCAGCGGCAGACATATAATTATGAAAACCAGGAGACTTGGAGCAACTGTATATGCCTTACTCCTTCGTCTTCCACGTCGTCGCAACTTCATCACAATCCTTCATGATATCACCCCACTGCATTCGACCCCACCGCTCCGGTTTTTCGACTGCGTCCACAAAATGCTTCATGGCAAGCACCGTCTGCGCCGACCAACGCTCCTTACTAACCCTCCCTACACCAGCAGCCAGGGGCGGCATCAAAAGGCTATTGATCTTCTCGCCTGAAACCCGATTATGACCCTCCACCTGACACAGCAGACTCCAGACACTCTCGTAGACAACCTCCCGGTCCCAGACGACATTCGTCGGCTCTCGCATAGTGGGGCAGATAGCTACCCAAGCGCAACGCCGGGGGTTTTGCTCCAGTGGCGCAGGAAACTGGACAAGTGTGCATGTTCCCGGCGGCGCGAATCCTCGCCATTTCTCGTACAGCTGGGTCTGCACGGCGCGCGTCAAGGCTCCATAGTCATCGCGAGGACTGAACGCTAATGAGATGGCGTCGTCAAAGGCTCCGTCTAGACGGCCGTAGGAGTTTGCGGGCGAGACGACCAGGTCGAAGGTGACTGAGGGTTCGAGGCTTTTTAGGCGCGAGTTGATCGGAGTGATCGTGAGCTTAGACGGTAACTCGGGCCAGTGCTCCTGCTGCGCTGTGTGGAAGGCGGTGATGAAGTCTGCGTCCTGGCAGAGCAGGATTATCTCTGGGATGTTGGCGGTCATTTTGTTATATTCAATATACAACGGCAAGACAGTGTTCGTTGAAGAGAATATGAGGCTCTGAGTTCCTAATCATCTGCGCATCCTCCCCTCAAGATCCTTCGATTATCCACGTGTCAACTTCTATAAGGGGAAAATCATACCGACGGGCGTTGATCATTGGACGTCTTCAAAATCCCTGGAAAAGTCTATTGACACTTGTCTTGAATTCCTTTTTAGATAATAACTACCATTTCTACGAGTATCTGTCATAAGAGCTAAAGAGTTATGCGACTGCTTTTCTGTTGATTTGTTAGAATATTTTGTAAATTTCACGGCCCGGGCATTATTTATCTCTCAGTCTTTTGTTCTCCTTGGAATCTTCTAAAGTCATTCTCTTCACATGTTCATGCCTTCTATATGATGTATAAAATGTCCGAATTCGGCTTACATCAATACAAACCAGGTTCCAAAATTACTCACCAAGTTTTACTATATCATGAAAAGTCCTCCATATAACAGACCGAAATCCTCTCATTCATTGCGGTAAATGAAGCCAAGTGCTCTTCTCATCCCACGGTTCTCCATCTCCTTCATAGCATTCAAAGCGTCTGTTCTTCCGATCATCCAGAGCTCTAGGCCCTCCAAGCCCTAATCTCCCCACTCGCTCACTGCTCTCAGCTGTGTCCCCCACCCAACCAGGAATCTCATCGAGAGCCTCGGTCTTATCGGTCTCCCGTCCAACGAGGAATGGCACTTTCTCGGCGACCACAGCCCCAATCCGCATCATGGCAAATGAGTTCAGCCGTCCATCGCGGCGATCACGCTGCGTAAATTGCTAGCGGTAGCAGGATCGAGATATCTAGACCGAGCAGTATCGACACCATTACGATGTCTCGCCGGGAATTGGCCGGGACCTGGGTATCGTCGCCCTTGTCGGACCAGGTCCTCAGGCCCTTTTCGCTCGTTTCGATGTTGGTTTTGATCCAGACTTGGCTGGCTAGTAGGAATGCCGCGGCGTTGAAAGCATTCTAGAGTTTGCGAGGATCGCCGTAGAAGATATAGTTAACCATTCGGCGACTTCGTCCGTCACGTCGGAGGCATTCTTGTGATCGTTCATCATGGTGATGCATGTTGCGATCGATTCGCCGTTCACGTAATCCTTGATCCGTTCACATTTACATATATAATCGGGTGGTTTAGTTCTACTATCATCAAGACACATATGTGGTAGAGATTTAGTGTATTGCGCTGTGTTGGTGTGCTCAACGCACCACGGGTCAGGGATTTATATATCGGAACCCCTGCGCTTGAACAACGGCGTTGACTACCCTTTATGGTCCTCACTCTACAATCCGCCAATCCCATCGTAATAAGAATAACCCCAAGAGAAGTATTCCCAGATATGTATCAAAGCAACTAACAACCCGATAGATAATAAAAAAAGCAGACTACAACCTCACCGGCTCCTTATCCTTCTCAACAAGCAAATGGCCCTCCCTCACCAACGAATTCCGACACGTCCGCCTGAGCACAAAATCCTCCAAGTTCCCCAACGTAACAGTAGCGATTTCCCTCAGCGCCTCATCCGTAAAGAAAGCCTGGTGTCCACACACCAGCACATTCGGAAACGTCATCAGCCGCATCAGCGCATCGTCGTGGATGATATCCCCCGAATGGTCGTCGTAGAACAGCGCTCCCTCCTCCTCGTAGACGTCTAGTGCCAATCCACCTAACCGTCCTGTCTTCAGAGCTTCGATCGCCGCTTGTGTGTCTACCAATGCCCCACGGGATGTGTTTACTATCATCGCGCCGGGTTTGACTTGTTTGAGGCTCTCCGGGCCGATTACGTGCCGTGTTGTCTCTGTTAGTGGGCAGTGGAGCGAGATGATATCTGACTCGCGGAGGAGTTCGTCTAGCTCGACGAATGACCCGTCTAGTTGGCGAAATTCGGGCCCCCCGCCGCTGGGGTCGGTGGACGCAGCGCAGTAGGGGTCGTACGCGAGCAGCTTGCAGCCGAAGCCGTGCATGATACGGGTGAAGGAAAGACCGATGCGGCCGAGGCCGACGACGCCGACGGTCTTGCCGGAGAGGGTGTAGCCGAGGAGGCCCTCGATGTTGAAGTTGCCTTCGCGGACGCGGTTGTAGGAGCGGTGGGTCTTGCGGTTGAGGGTTTGGATGAGGGCGACGGCGAATTCGGCAACGGCTTCGGGAGAATAGGACGGGACATTGGCGACGAAGAGGCCGAGCTTTTCGGCGGCGTTGAGGTCGATGCCGTTGAAGCCGGCGCAGCGGAGAAGAATAGCGCGGGTGCCGCCTGCGTGAAGGGCGCGGAGGACCGCGGCGTCGAGTTTGTCGTTGACGAAGGCGCAGACAGCATCGCTGCCGTGGGCGAGGGAGGCGGTCTCTTCGCAGAGGGGGAAGCCGTGGTAGGTGATCTCGCAGAGGGTGGGGTATTGCTCTTGGAGGGTGGTGGAGAGGTATTGTTTGTCGTAGGATTTGGTGCTGAAGACGGCAAGTTGTCTCATTTTGCGGGTGGATGTATGTGGTATTCTATGGGTATGTTTTCCGTAGGTTTCTTGTGGTCAGGATATGGAATAATCGATATGGGAGTGATGTTGGATGGTGGTGGTTATGTTGCATTGAATTGCGGAGGTGAGTGGATGACGTCGTTGATGCGATGGTTCTAGCCAGTCGGTCCAGGATGCCACAAACGGAAGATAAGCCACTTGGCGGGTAGTAGTTACATGCATCGTATGATATCCTTGCTGTTCTTGCTAAATTGCCCGTAAATATGGGCCTGGACTCAGGGGATCTTTACTCGTACTACCGGTGCTGGTACAACTATCGCAAACATGATCTGTCACAGATTAGTGTCTATAGATGGGGCTATACTCATGATCAACAGGACTAAGATAAGACGAAGAGGCACGATTATCTCGTGTTTAGAATTGAACAAGTGGCTTGGCTTGGAGATCAATGGATGCATTGTCCAGGGCAAAAGTTGTCACCTGACTAGAAGATCAATTACTATCATTGTATATTCCAGTACCATTTGAACCTCTCCTTATGCCTCATGACCTTCATTGATTCCGTTAGATTCGCCAAGCTTCATGAATCAATTGATTACACACACACGGTTTTGAAACCCATTCCCAGAGAATACTATCACGAGAACCCTCATGAACACTCTAATAAAATCTCAATCTGCTGTACGGAGCAGCAGTTCGACTGTTCCGCCAGGCAGTTTCAAACGAGCACCGTCGTGTTGTCGCATAAATCCGATGACACGTGTAAAACCAGTCTCATTTATATAACTATTGCACGTGGACTATCGAGACAGACCTTGCCCATAAACGAAAATCCCCTGTCTATACTACAATGCCGAGATGTGGATAGACAGGGGACTCCCATGATAAAGTTTGTATCGGATATTTGCAGAATAAGTTCAGGTATTGTGCATGATGCAGTTGGCGGGATGTTACAGGTGGATAATGGAACTAGATTGGCTATCACTGCCATAATTATGATTGATATCCCTATTATACACCCTGACCATGAAAGAAGTCGTAGCTACCAGTCCGATAAGCAAGAAAAACGCTACCCCATACGACGCGACAAGCAGCAGTATCGATAAGATACAGACAAGCACAAGAAAAGCGATAAGATACAGACAAGCATAAGGAAAGCGATAAGATAGATAGAGAGATACCTAGATAAAGGGGCAACAGAACCTCGGTTCGCGTCCCAAAGACACGGAAAGTTGCCGTGTAGGAAATTGAGAACTGCAGAGAAGGGATGGAAAGGACGATCAATGATCCTCGTGCCTAAGCGATCTATCCATCCCCGTCCCATCCCCGTTCCATCCCCGTCCCATCCCCGTCCCCATCCCCGTGACCACGCGGTTCGATCCTTGTGTCCGTTCCCTTCGATCCTCGCGTGCAGTTCAGTCCAACCCAATTCACCCGACCCGAGGTCCTGTCCAGGGAAGTAAGTCCGCCCGCCCCCGTATTCCGAACGGGCAGGTCGCGGGCTCGGGTGAAACTCGGATGTACTGAACAGGAACAATAGCCGGGCTTGACAGCTTCCAAGTGGTTCTGCCCTGCCTTTATCCCGCCCATTATATTCATCCGTCCTTGGATTGGACTGCTGGATTTGGGGTTTCGTGGGGCCAATCAAACTATCTGTTTATGATAATACCTACAGGTCAGTAGTATACTCATGAAGATCCATCCTGCCGTGCTGATGATCTTCATACTCAATTCCTCACCGCATCCATCCCCAGTCACGGACGGCGGCAGGCCGCTCTCTACAAGGCTAGCTAGATTAGACAGTAGTTAGCTAGTAGCCTACCTGGGCTAGTAAGGTAAGGTAGGACTAGGCAGGTAAAAGCCGTAGACGATGCAGAGTTCGGGTTTTGGTTTTGTTAATTAATGCGGGAATTTTTTAATCTAATCCACTTACCGGGTGAATTAATTCAGTGGGATATAGAAATTGATAGAAATTTAATTAATCCATTCAATTCATCCATCCACATCCCACATTAACATCCACAGCCGGGCCACTTTCAATCAATACTGAATTAGAATAGTACACTGAATTTATCCATGTGTTAGTGTCCACCTTTGCCAAAAACCACCGATCGTCGACTTTGGAGCTAGCTGGCTACCTACCTACTTGGGTATAGAGCTATGGAGTGTGTAGTCGGTCGTTGGAGCCAGTCACGAGGGTGGGCGAAAGTGCGGCAAATCAGTGGAGACGCTGTCGTCCACCGAGACACGGTTATGAATGTGATTATGACTATTTTATGATTAGTTTATTTGTTTATTTATTTTTTCTTTTTCTTTTTTTGCTGTCTAGCATCTCCGCGGGCTGTGGGACCAAGCTAAAAGGGACGGTCGTGGTAGTAGTATCGTAGTATCGTATGCATATGGTCTGTTTTACCCATGGTTCACGAGGTCAATAGTCTCATTTATCTGGAACCCTGGTGACTATTATCGAAGTTCTGGGTAATCTCCCAGGGACAGGGGGGTCCAGGGAGCGGAGATTGTTTGTTATTTGTTGATTGATTGAGTATTGTTGAGCCATGACTGGCTGGAAAAGGGAAGAAAATTCTTCGGGCTTTCTGGAAGGGTTGGAAGCGACTAGAAAGGGGCGGTACCATGGTTTGCCTCCCAGCCACCGGCTTCCACAACCCACCAGCACCCAAGACACGACGCGTCGATCTATGAGGTGTTATAATTGTCCGTTTTCAATTGGACGGGCATACCTTTACAAGAATAGGACAGCACAATCTATTTGTCCTTGGAATAGTAATGGGGGAAGAAAGGGGCGTAGCAAGCATGCAGGGAATTTGCCGAGTTACGCCATGATTAGCGCATGCGTCAGGAGACACGTTTAGATCACCAATAGTCTGCTGGTCGGGGATCTCGGCGTGGCCATCTATCGAATCCTAGTCCCTTGATCCCTGTCAGTGAGAACGCCGAGCATGAGTCGAAGATGACGGAGGATCGTCTAGCCAGTTCCGACCGTACTACTCCGTATATTGTCGTGTGCTGGCTGTTCGATACTACGGATACGTCCTATCTGGTTCAGATGGCAACCGAACTAAGTATCAGACTTGTTGAACTAGCTGAGGTCTTGGTCGTTGGACCGTGTCAAGATATAGATCTAATAGCGCCAACGGCTCCCTCGTTGGCTGCAATCTTGACTCTTGAGGACAGTTAGTTCCTCCCTAAAGAGAGCCTAGTAGTTAGTTACTCGGTAGTCTGTCTCAAGTACGCATGGATGTTTTACATGTTGATCGCTGCACCGACCAACAGGAGGCCGGGCTTTGGCCAATGCATAGTCGATGAGACTATCGGGTTGCTCCGTAATCGTCGAAATATGAATCCCATTTCTTTGTAGATTTGTATTGTGATGATGATGTTGTTGTTGTTGTTGTTTGTATGTTTGTCTGATAATCATTATTTCGTCATCGAGTGTAGTGGTTGATACCGTGATGCTTTATATGATTCTTCGATAGCATTCCACCGAAAAGGATCCGCATCCGTACCGCATACTGCGATGCGAGCCACTGTATTGTCTACAGATCTAGGGATCTCCTTAGCAGGTGGCAGCGGCGTTTAGGTTACCTGCCCGAGTATGATCGCCTAGTCGCCGGACCAGAGGGGCGGTCTTTAATTCTCAGGCGAGGTATCCATCTCAAGTCCCTAATTGGTAATCTTCCACGAGTGACAGACTGATAGGGTGAGCTAGACCAGCAGCTAAACTCCCTTGGGATTAACAAGTGGACGACTGTCGAAGCTTTATGCCACTCATCCTGAGGCTTTTCCCAGCGAGGAAAGTCCACCGTCAACGGTTGCTGTGAAGAGCACTAGTCCGAAGAGCCATGGACGATTGTTGCCCTGACCGTCGCATTCTGTTACATAACAACACTGCACTAGCCGAGGCCGGGGCAGCCAAGCCTGGAGTGTCGGGGTCTGTCTGTGCAGTGTCCTCAGGCTCTAAGGATGCACTGGCCAATGGGATGGGAGCGGTGCACAGCAGCCAATCAGAGGGTGACGATAACAAGAAGCCAGAGTCCACCAATCACAGGTCTGGCGTAACTTTCGCCTCAGCGGAGCTTCCGCTTTGGGAAGTGTTGTCCGCCGCTCTGATTGGTTTCCACGGTTGACCGGCGGGATGTCAGTGGAATTCTGGATGCCTGAGTTGCAACTTGCACCTCACGCTGGAGGAATCGTCGAGTCTCCAACAGTGTCCACTGTGAATAGTCCACTGTCCTCAATCCACTCCATCCTTACTCCGACCGTTGAAAGTTGCGCAGTCACCGCCGGAAGGTTCAAGAAGAGTTACATAAAGACTTCACGCAAGGGATCCGACCGATGCTGAGAACCTGCATTCTTCGATGACTCGTTGATGGTGACACCAGCCGTGTCACGATCGGGTCGACGCGTGGGTGCAAGACAAGACCCAGAGTTCAGAATTAAATTATTGATGCATGGATGTATCTGTACTCCTTGCACTACAACCTCTTAGTAATGTTACCTGGCCATTTGGAACATCGGCCGAGGATCTCGTGAACTGCCCCCAACACAGTAGGTAAGCAGACGAGGACAAGTGGATAATTGAACTCTGGTGGGTTCCGCGTCGTGGGTGGACTGTGGACTGTGGAGTTCCCCGAAATGTGGTCCCTCGGACTAATCAGGATTCTGATTAAAAGAGATTCAACCGGCTAGGACATTCTTCCACCCGGTTCTCCCTTCCGCCCGGTTGGGCTGGACGGGCTCCCGTGTGAAGGGAAAGGAGAAGATGGCCATGCCGACAGGGAACAGGGAGGAGGGATCGAGCCCGCCGTACTTCTGATTGTCTAGTTGGACGGATCCTCGCCCGGCGAGAAGGAGGGTCACCAAGTACCTAAACTTGTAGTCACCCGCAACCAGGGTCGTATGTAACATCTGGTGGTGTTAAGGAGTGGCATCTGGATACTTCCATCCTTCTCTCTTGGTGGCGGATGGAGAGTTGGAGAAGGATGGGGGGATGGATGGAACTTGGCTCTATCCACTGGTACCATCCACTCTCTTTCCCGTTGCAAGTGGGGGAGGATTTGTCGGAGTCTAGGAAAGGAAGGGCCTGAAGAGGAAGGGTGTCATGCCAACCCGTCCGTGATGTTATTGCCACGTCTAGTACGGAGTACGGGAGTCAGGACTCAAGATCACCCTTGGCGATGACCGAAGAATGATGTATCATGTACGATCTTTCACCCTTCGTGTTCTTGCTTTTCCGGGCTTTCTTTATCTTTATCTTGTACCTTTTTTTTTAAAGTTCAGGATTTGACCCTCGAGAGGAAAAGGCCAAAGGATGATGGAGGATGGAAGGATGATTGATAGGCGTGGAGGATCACAAAAAGCGGTCAAGAGTGCAGGGATAGAGGAGTCTCTTGTTGGCTCAACAACAGATTCACCACTAGTCCACTGCGTCCCCACTGATGACAGACATAATCATCTTGGCCTTTTGGATCTCTCATGGAGAATGTCTCCAGCCATGCAAGTCAGTTGGTAACAGACCAACATCCACATCACATCCACATCACAACATACGACACCACTAGAGGTGATGAGTCTCTAGGACTACATAGAATCCATGGAATCCATGTTGGACACTATCAGCGTTACTAGACGGACCGAACAGGAGCGCGAAGGACGGGATGATGGGATTGATCCTCGGTAGAAAGCCGTTCCCATTAGAGTTTAGGGGAGAGCAGGAATGCATCCGATTCTCCCGGAGTACTCTCGGAGGACTGTGTGTCATAATTATCTATCTATCTGTTGAACGCTTGGCTGACCGAAAGAACTTCCCCCAGTCGTTTCGGAGATGGATCAACCATAGAAGTCGATTAAACCAGACAGGGGGTTAACAGGGAGGAAACAGGTTTCTCCTGTGAATACTCCGTATACATCCTTCTAACATGAATCAATCTCACGATAGAGGGGGAGAGGAGAGGAAGTTCTGTACGACCTGTCTGGATCCAAATTAATTCCAATATTTCCAAGCAGAATAATACTACATAATATGAATAATATAATTCGCCTCCGATCGACTCTCCAACCGACTCCACCCATTGCGTTTCTTCGGGACTTTCTAGCCTCAACCTTTTATGGTTCTCCCCT
>NW_020194099.1:0-61629 GCF_002847045.1 Aspergillus candidus | reverse complement strand
AAAAAAAAAAAAAAAAAACCGGTCATGAAAAAGAACAACTTTTCCAACCGCTAAGATGCATCGTGCCGGTGCTGGGTCACGTAACACATGTCATTATCAGTAATTCCGAGTAATACATGTCCTGGTTCGCCGGGTACAGAACCCATGCCACCCAGGATGAAGGGCTAAAAAAAAAAAAAAGGAAAAAAATAATAGAAGATGAAGATGAAGATGAAGAAAAGAAACAGAGGGAACGAAAGAAACGAGCAGAAGCAACCGCCTGTCCTTCAAAGCACAGCCTTTTCTCTTCTCCAGGTGCCTTGAGATGGCCGGGCCTTTTCCTCAACTGCCTGTGTATATTTGCCTCTTTCGGTCTTTCTTTTTTCTGTCCGATATGCTTGGGCTCGGACAGTTGGTTCTGCGCCGTCGGAATGCCCCTTTCCCTTGAAACCCTGCTTTTTTTTCTTTTTTGTTTTCTGTCTTTTGCGTGAATTTATTGATTTTACCTTGGGGGTCACTGCTTAAGCTCCCTGGGACTGGTTGCGGCTCTTAGCGTGCGCGTGGCCGCCCCGGCCGCGAGGAGCAAACCCGCCACGGCCATCCCGCTGGAAACCACCCCGACCCTGGCTGCCGGCACGGTCACCACGGCCGCGTCCAGCACCACCGCGTCCCGCGCCGTAGTTGGCATTACCGTAGGCGCTAGCACGCGGGCGCCGCTCCTCCACGTAGATCTTCTCCGTGCCGATCTGGTGGGGGTTGGCCGCGGTGGCCGCCGCGTAGGCAGCGGCGTCCGCAAACTCGACAAACGCACAGTTCTAGGGAGGAAACGTCAGTTAAAGAGGGCGTTCGGTGGAGGGAATATGGGGAGTTCGACTTACCTTGGTGCGGCTCACATCAAAGTGGTTGAGCTTGCCAAAGCGGGAAAGGGCCTGACGCAGCAAAGACGCGTCCACCTTGTCGGTCACGTTCTTCACGTACGCCTGGACCCCCTGTTCCTCACCCGCACGGGACTGGGTCTTTTTGTGTTCGTGGCCGGCCGTCTGCCACCCCGCGCTATCAGTCGACGGCTGGGCCGGGGTGCTCTCCGGAGCCGCGGCGGGGGCGGCCGCCGGGGCGGGCGCAGAGCCACTGGCAGGAGCGGTAGGAGCGGCAGCGGCAGCAGGGGCAGCAGTAGCAGCAGCAGCAGCAGCAGGCTTAGCGGGCGCGGCGGGCGCGGCGGGGACGGCCGGCACGACGGGAGCCGCCGCACCGGTAATCTTGGACGCGATGTTGGCCCACGTCTTGGGAACCGCGCGGGCGGGGGGCACATTCTCCTTGGCGGGTGCGGGCGCCTCCTGCACCGGCGCCTGGGTGGGCTCGGGGGTGGGCTCGGGGGTGGCGGGCTTCTCGGGCTGGACCACTTCGGGCTCGGTCGGTTTGGCAACCTCCGTAGCCGCCTCAACCTGAGCTCCGTTGGTCTGAGGGGCCGGTGCCTCCGGTTGCACTTCGGCGCCATTCTCCTCGGGCTTCTCAACCTTCTCCTCAGCCTGGACCGCGGCGACCGCTTCCTCGCTGGCGGGGGCGTCATCCACCGCGGCCGGGGCGGCCTCCTCGGCGGCCGGGGCCACAGCTTCGACGGCGGGCTTCTCGGCAGGGGCCGCAGGGGCCGCGGCCGGGGCGGGGGCCGACTCCTCGTTCACGACCTCTTCCTCCTCCTCCACCAGGTACCGGAAGATGTCATTGAGCACGTAGTAGCCATTGGGCTGTTCGGCCAGCACGAAGGTCTGGACGAACTTGCGGGAGGGCTCGGACTTGTTGGAGATCTCACCGATGACCGAGACCAAGATGTTGTCGAACGAGGCCTGGGAGTCCACGTTGAGGACACGGACCTTGCATTCTTGGAAGTCCAGCTGCTTGATCTTATCGTTGATGGCCTAGAGGGGGATTGAAGGCCACGGTCAGTCCAATGCATTTGGGGTAAAAACCATAGTCCAAGAGGGCAGTGGAAAGAGATGAACTCACCTTTTGACCGACGGCGACGGGAACGGACTCGGCCTCGGTGCCAAAGACCAACTGCGAGCGGCGCGAATAGAAGAGGTGCAGCTTTTCCGGGCTGCGGCTCATGTTGGTGTAGTACTGCTCGACAAAGTACCAGCCAACCTCATCCTTGGAGATGCTGTTCTTCTGGTCGGGGACGGGCGCATTGCTCGGGGTGGAGGAGGGCGCCGGCTGGAAATTCGCCGCACTGTTCATGGGGGCGGGGACGTGGCTGTAGGAGTCCGGGTAGACGTGTTGCGCCGGGAAGGTGCCGTTGACGGGAACCTGGGCAGTGTCGGCCATGGTGAAAGGAATTGGAGAAAATTGGAGAAAAAGTTGAGGTGTAGAAATTGAAATTGTCGTTCGAAAGGCGAAACGTTTGGGTGGAGCCGAGTAACAAGAGCTCAATGCCAAAAGGAAAAAAAAAAAAAAAGGTATCTAGAATGAAAAGTGTCTAGGGTGGCAAGAGTAGAGGAGAAGAGATCTAGACACAAGAAACAAAGAATAAAACTTTTCCCCGATCGCTAGACTGTGAAGAAGCCGGGTCAGTATTTCGAGCCAAGATCCGGGATCTGTAGGGGATTAATTGGGGGAGGAGTCGAGGTGTGTGTGGGCGCGTGGGCGGGTGTGTGCGGATTTGCGAGTAGTGTGGAAGGGTGGCTCACAATGCTCAAGAGAAAAAGCCACAAGACCCCAAGAGATGCAGCAAAAGTGGATGTCCTTTTGTAAGAAAGGAAGAAGAAGAAGAAGAAAAAGGAGAGAGAGAGAAAAAAAAAAAGAAGAAGAAGAGAAGAAGAAAAGAAGGAGAAGGGAAAAAGGCGCGGTGTCGGTGGATAACAGAAAGGTGAAGAGTTCCGGGGAGGAAGATTGTTGTGTGATCCTGATAGGATTGTTACAGACCGAGGGAATCACTGGGGACGAAAATGAAAAACACGACTAGAAGATCGAGTATGGATAGTGGGAGAGGGTCGACTGAGTAGTCTAGCAAGGATAAGAAGGAAGAGTGAAGCAGAAGGTTTGAGATTGAGTGAAATGGATAGGTGGAAGGTGAGAAGGGAGAGAGATTTGACAGAGTGAAGAGAAGAGGTGAGAAAGACAAGATGTGATTGAAAGAGAAGAAGAAGAAGAAGTTGAGGTCAAAAGTCGGAAGAATCAATCGAACCCGCAAGTGCGGCGGATCCCTCCCGGCCGTGCTGTCGCTCACCGCCTGCTGCATTGGGACGGACGCGCCCGAGTCGGCGGGTTGACAGCGTCATTGTAGAAGGAAGTCCTACAGTGTTCTCAACTGGCATGAGTTGAGTATACATACTATACAATGATTGCGGTGATGCATCATGATCCATGCTTTGCTGGAATCCACAGGAGACAGAGAGTTAAAAGGCACAGGTCTCTAAGTTTTGAATTTCCGTTTTTCGCAGGCAGGCGGTTCATGGGATCCAATTCTTCTATAATCATGTGGGGTGATACCCGAACCGCTGTAGCTCTATCAACATGGCGGGACTGGACACTGGTGAATGCAGAAGACACCTTACATCGCCAGTGGCGGAAGATTGGCCACACTATCCTGTACAGCCCAAAACCAATCTTCGCAACACTAGGAAACAAGATACCAATCATGGAAAAGAGCAGGTTTGAACATAATGATAAATAAGAGTATCAATAAAAAGGGAGGGGTATGAGATGACGGAGATGACGGATTGACAGTCAACAGAAATACACTCGGGCAAACACGTGCAGACAGAACAAACTCAAAAGGACCAGAACGGAAACCAAGCGCAAGAGGTATCAAAAGAAACAGAGGATTGCAAAACAAGAATCAAAGAAACGGGAGGACGAGAAAAGAGACGAGAAAGGCAGGTAAAAGACAGAAGAGGAATAGATGCTTAATGGCCAGTGACCTTGCTGATAGGCTTTTCGCTCAGAACCGGTTTCCGCATCACCGCATCCTGGCTGGTCATTCGGCGGCCCAGAGCACGTTCCACCTTGGCGCCCAAGGCCAATTTGCCCATGCTATCGGTCTTCTCGGCGGTCGGGACGAAACGTTGCTGCGTCAGGGGTTTGTTCTCCAGGCGCTCGAGGCCGTCGCGGAGGTTACGGACTTCGGCGATGCGGGGATCGCCGCTGGCGATGCTTCCGTTCGACGAGACCATCGAGGGGGCGCCGCTCACGGTGGAGAATCGCTTGGAGGCTCGGTTCTAGATCGCAAGCTGTCAGACGGAGACCATAGGCGGCGCGTACGTTGTGACTGTTGATTCACTTACGGACTGCGCCATGATGGGTCGCTCAGAGTCCAGGGAAGTGTGTCTTGCCATCGCTAATTTGTTTTATTTTATTTTATTTTTTTTTGAGAGTGATTCACCGGTTCGTCAGGTGGGGGAAAAGAGAGTTGCGAATCGTGGAAGTTGGTCGGTCGGATTGTAGGATACCTATAGTTTGCGACCGACATGTTAGTCTGATTAAATCGGATAAATGGCATAGACGGAATTATTCGTCGTAGGGTGAAGAAAGTGGGTATGGATAGATTAAATTGACGGGAGATGAGAATGTGCCAGGGTGCAGATGCATTTAATCATCGACTGCCGTTGTAGCAGGAACCTTGACTGAACGCGGGAAAAGACATCATGCGCCTATCCTTACCTAAACCAACAGATAGGAGGGATAAAATTGGGGGGGGAAGAGAGGGGGAAAACCGAGGAGGAGAAATTGGGGAAGAAATCAGAATTCAGCAACTAGAGGGGGGAGACAGGTATTTGAAAGTAGTCAGGAGAAGAGATTGAGGGGGGCGGCAAAGGAGGGAAAAAGAGAACGAGAAGTGAGAGAGAAAGAGAGAGAGAGAGAGTGAGTGAGTGAGTGAGACAAGCCATGGGTGAGCGTGGGTGGGTCTCAGTTGATTTAACCTCACTCGGCCATGCGAAACAGCCTAACTTGGGATGATTGTGGATGATTGTCGGTGGGTTTTCCCTGTGGGATTATAGATAAATATCTGTGGACTTGTTTATACAGGTTAATACAGGTTGAGTTGTTATGAGGGTTTAATATGAAGGAATCCAGATATCCTATATCCTCAATCCCTACGGAGGAATAAAGGGGGAGACCGATATGTTCAAATAACATTAAGGGACAGAAGTTAGAGACCAGTCTGAATCAGAACCAACAACCAAGAAAAGAAAACAGAAGAAAAAGAAAGTAAAATGACAATCAGCCGAGAAAAGTAAAAGAAAGGACGATCAATTAAGGACTGAAGCCGGAGCAAGACGTGGGGAAATCATTCAAAATCTATTAGTACTAATTAGTAGTATCCTGTCATGCCACCTCCTATCCGTTTTTGTTATTCTTTCGTGATAATTCTATCTTTATATATATATAATTAGAATGGTAGTGACAGGTTATATTCTTATATCGACAGGCCAACAGACCATATTAAGAATATTAATGATAATAATAATTATCATAATCTAATCATGACTTAAGAAGAACAAGAACAAGAACAAGAACAAGAACAAGGATAAGAACAAGGATAAGAACAAGGATAAGAGTAACAATCAGAAGGATAAGAAAATAAATAAGAATAATAACTGGATAAAATAACCAGGATTCTCCGCCACGTGCCTCAAAGCCACGCGAGCATCAGCCGAGGACGGTTAGCATCTGACCCAGTATTGGCCATGTTGATTCCTTAACTCAGCACTAACCTGTCTAGCCCTTCTTCAGAGATTTTTACTCGACATATCTCTAGCATGTGTGAGGTATTAATTACTATGAATTACTGATCCTGAAGAATGGAAATCCTTTCTTTCAAAGCTGTTGGTGGAAGATCGACATGACCCTTCCGTAGTCTGTGTGGTATGGTCATGTCTTACATCGCCCACTTGCGGATGTTGATCAGTATGCTAACCAACTAGATAATCATCAGTAACTAGTAGTTACTGTTCGTCTGGGTATAATTAGGATTATCCTACATGGTCAATTCCTACCATACTTGACTCCTGTGGTTAACTAGCCTGTGGTCTAATATCTCTGGTCAATATATAGGCCTACCTACTGGTTGATATAGATCCCAATCCTCAGGTATCCATCATATCAAACAGATCAATGCCTTAAACCACGCCATACATAAATGTCCATAAGATGATAATAGACCGAGCGGTGTGGTTGGCGGTGTAAGAAAACCCCACGGTGATTGATAACGAACCCGAAATGAAAATACGGAAAATAAACCGATTAAAACAGACGTCATTCTTTTTTTTTCCCCATCTGGCTCCCCGATCCAAAGACAGACAACACAATATTAAACAATAATAAGTGAAAGGAAGGAAGAAAGAAAGAAAGTAAAACAATACTGAATTGCGTGATTGATATCCACCATGCCTAAACCAAAGTCTTATTTGAGAGAGCCGAAGCTGAAGAAGAAAGCGGCGGTCCAGAAGGTTAGTCTTTCCCCTCTACTGTCCCCCGGAGCTGCCTCTCATCTGGGATGGCTGACCGTAATGATTAGGGCCCGGAGACAGCCGATGAGTATTTAGCCGGTATGTCTAGTCTTCCTGATCGGATTCCATCCAACTATAACCATGATATCTGAATATCATATTAACCCCAGTAGTCGGCGTCGAACAGGAAGAAGCAGGCGAGAAATGGCGCGCCGGCGACGCCGCCAAATCCATGCGCTTCTTCATGCGCGCCATCGCTACCTACGACGAGGGCTTGAAAAAGCACCCCGATGCTTTTGATCTCGCGTACAACAAGTATGTTCAATCCCAGTCACCAATCTAGTCAATTCATCTATGGACCCTAAACCATAACTGACAACTACCAGAGCCCGCGTCCAATATGAAATCACCCAACACCCCAAACTCGCCTCCCAGCTGCCTGCTCCCTTGGTCGACATCCTCAACATCACCCTCAAGTCCCACCGCGACGCCCTAACCATGGAGCAAGACAACGCAGACACCCTGTTCAACACCGCCCAGGTTCTGACCAGTCTGGCCGAGGCCATCACCGATACCAAGCATCCCTCCGGGGACCGGCTTTCCCAGGCGGCCAATTTCCTGCAGGAGGCTGTCGAGCTGTTCCAGCGGTGTCTGCTGCTGCAGGAGATGCGGTATACCGAGATGCAGGAGCATATCAAGCAGATCCAGTCCGGTGAGATGGACGTCCCGGAGCAGCAGTCGCAATCGAACGTCGAGCCCGCAGGCGAGGACAAGCCCTCCGAAGAACCGGAACAGGAGCAGTGGGCCGCCATCGTGGAGCCCATCACCAAGGATACCCTAGTCGACACCGCCGTGGCGCAGCTGGACACGCTGACAGCGCTCTGCAATCTGCTGACCTTCGATCCCGGCGTCGGGCTGGCCTGGGTCGAAGAGTACTCATCCGATTCGCTCCAGGAGAAGATCACAGCCTACGTCGCGGACTCGAACAGACAGTACGAGGCGTACCTGGCCCGGGCCAAATTCGCCTGCGCCCTGAACGAAGTCCTCTACCGCGGCGAGAGGATCGACGTCGAAACGTACTCCCAGGTAATCAGCCGCGCGTACGGTCCCGACTTGGATATCTCGTCCGACCCCGACGGTCTCTGCAGCAAGGCGGATGCGCTCTTGGCATTCAACACCGCAGTTGGCGACTTGCCGCCGTCCCAAGGGCCTGACGCTTTTGCGAATGCTTTGACTCTGCGATGGGAAGCACTCTCGGCAGCCTTGGACAGCCTGACCAAAGCCACCAAGCTTCCCAGCGCCGAGAACCTGCCCAAGATCCACCTAGCCAGGGGCGACGGGGAGATGAACCGATGGAAGCTCGGCATGTCGCCGTGGGAGTACCCAACCGCCCAGCAGAATGGCGCCGTCCTTCTCCGGAATGCCCAGACGTACTACCGCGGCGCGGCCGCTCTCGCCCGCAGGGACGGAGCCACAGACGAGGAACGAGACGCGACATGCAAGGAGGCTATTGCGGCTGCGTTGGGCGGTGAAAAAGAGAAATTGGCCAATCTCAAGGCTACAGCTCCCAAGGAGCTGTTGGCGGTGGCCGAAGACGTGGTGGAAGACGGATGGATACCCCCGGCAGATATGGAAGCCTTGTTGTTGTAATATAGCTGTCACTGTAAGAACCGACCAAATAATGGAATCAACCTCATGAACCAAAAGAACGAAGAAGGAAAAAGAAAAGTGTACCTACCCATACTACCATCTCTCCGCTCCCATGCACAAGGACAAAAACCTTCGTCCACCCCTCATTTCTCAGACCGCGTCCTCAGCTCTTCCTCCATCTGGATCGCATCCTTACGGAGATCATTCTCCGAAGTAAACTGGCTAGCAGCAGCAGCAGCGCCCTCAAGGTCACCAACCACGGCCTCCAGATTCTTCAACAGACTATCGATTTCCATCCGCTGGGCCTGGACCTTCTGCGATAATTCCTCGTTCTGAGCATGCGTCGTCTCGATCTTCACATCGAGAGCCTCCTGCGCTTCCTGCAGGTAGGGCGCAAGACGGGCCTTGTACAGTTCATCCGGGGAGAGTGTATGCGGTCTGCAAAATACCAACAATTAGCCATCCACCAACAATCCAAGAAAAGAAAGAAAGAAAAAGAGAGAAAAACATACGCAACAACCCCGCCCTCCCCCTCCCCCTCCTTATCATAATTATCCCTCCTAAACCTCGCCTCCCCCACCAACCGATCAAGCTCATTCAACTGCCCAATCGCATCCCTCTCATGCAGAATATCCTCAAACTCCGCCTTGGCACTCTCCTCCAGCTTCGCATTCAACTGCCTCCACACGGACTCCAAACTCCCCGGGACATGAGTCGCCGGGGTAGGAAAACACCCCGAGAAATTCGCAAAGGAGTTCGCGCGCAGTGTGCGCGCCAGGGCTTGCTCGAAGACGGCTTGGAGACGCGATGCGCGGGGGCCGGGCGTTTGAGCGACGGGGGCTGGGGGCGGCGGGGAGGGGGATGCTGCTGCTGCGCGTGAGGCGCGGCGGCGTTGGCTGGTCGTGCTTAACTGGTCGGGCATTTTGTGTGTGGCTCGTTGGCAGAGTTGATTTGGAGGTTTCTCTTTTTGGGAGGTTTTGGTTTTCGCGCGAGGGATTGGGTGGAGGTGTTGTTGTATTAAGCGTCGCGCGGGTTGCGATAAGGATCCGCCTCGGGACGCGTGGGACACGTGATCTGTATAGACCTGAATGGCAGGCGATGGTTTAGTTATATGGTTGCAAGAGTAGGCATATGTAAATACCATGATTATTTTAATTAGATGATCATTGTCTATACATATATGTACATATTACAGCATCCAGTATAGCAGCCACATACACTCCCAATGTCATAAAAAAGTCAATGCGATTGAAGTTTATATATATATTTTGTACTTGAAATTAACCCTATTTATGGAAATCTAACAATAACCAACTAATCTGACAACAACTCCCTCTCATCCACCCCCCAAGGCTGAGCATGAAACCTCCCCCCAGCCCTCTCCCTAACACCCATAGCGCTGCCCTGACTCGACCCCGCCAACCGGTCCTTTTTCAAACGCGCAAACGCTTCTTTAAAAGCCGGCCACGATATCGACACATAGATGATACTATTCCAGAACCCCTGCAGCGGCAACACAAAGCTCGACACGTAATTCAATGCAAAGTTGAAATCCCCGGGGTGGAAGATCCCATACGCTCGGTTGACTGTTGATGGGACCTGCGTATGATCATATTCGTGAGTGAGTAATCTTGTGGGCGCTCGGCGAGGACATGTTACGGGGATACATACCCATGTAATTAGCATCGCGCAGAAGAAAAGAATGGCGTACTTGGTGTACACCCACGCAGCGGAGCTAGCGTCTGAGCGCATACGGCGGCGTTGAGGTAGAGGAGTAATAGGTGGAAGAGGTGGAGGAGAAGGAAAAAGAGGAGAAGCAATAGTAGTAGCAGTAAAACACTGTTCGAGGTCATTCTGATCAACCTGCTTTGAAGCGGCAACGCAGCACTCCGGCCTGGCGATACCGCCCCCCTCAATGGAAACCGAGTAAGGGTCGTACAGCGACTGAACCCGACTCGACACGACGGCCGCCACGGTCCGGACCGCTTCGGTGTCCCTGTGCGTTGGCTCGCTTGTGATGCGGATCTCGGTCGTTCTGGTTAACCCTCGTCGGAGGGGTCTCTCGACATCGAGGGCGGAGTCGTGCCCGCCGATCTCCTCTAGCTGGCGCCGCTGCTTGTAGATGACGCTGCCGGCGCGTGCGTAGATGACGAATGTAAGGAACACTACGAACCACACGGGGCCGTAGAAGGTTGCGATGCGGAGGAAGTCCCAGGAGTCTGAGACCCAGCACCAGAGCTATAGTGATTGGTTAGTTTGCATTCGAGCTGGCGGCTGTGGGGTTGGGTTTAGAAGGAGACGCACGGTGGCTGAGCCGTATATAGCCCCTCGGCTTTCGCTCACGACGAAGAGATACGTGAAAGCTGGGATGAACGGGAGGCCGTAGCAGAAGAGCAGATATTTCCACTCTAGCTGGCGCAGCCGTTCTGAGTTGTACTTATGGAAGAATGTGAGGTAGACGTTGCAGGCCATGGCGAACGTCCATAGCGCATCGGCCGGCATGAACCTGTGAATCCGCTGGCTGAGAAGACATGGTCAGACAGCTAGGGACGATTGACATACCACTGAATCAAGAAGCCTTGAAAATGACACAGAGGCGTGTTGATCCCTGCTTGCATCCCTGTTGCCGAGATAATAGTCGCGATGTTGGTCATCATGTTGCCCCAGGAGGCGAAGAAGACCAGCCTGTTGATGGGCTTGCGGAAGGAAGGCGAAGAGAGGAAGGAGATGACGATGACAGCCGTTCCGATCAGAGAGACGACGGAGCAGACACGCTCTGTGAACCCGATGGCATATCGTTGGTGTGGTGGCACTGTCATGGTATTTGTTTTGGGCTTGGGATGTCCGGATGTCTTTCGTATACCACGTCTAGATATATAAAAGGATCCACAACGGCGTGAGCCCTACAATACAGTCAGATCACCAATCCAGAAGTAAAGAATAGCATGGCCTTTCAACCGGAGGTGGGGTCCGACCCGGATGGAATCACGGCATATAATATATGTGGTTATAGTCAGCGAGCATATGAGATAAAGAAAAAGCAAGGGCCAGGCTGTGCGCGAGGCAGCTCGTCCCAAGGCAAGCGGTCCGTACATATCAGTACTACATTTGGGCTCTTCGCATCAACCATGGACAGAAGGGCGCCTCGGTGTTGATCTGTTCCCACCTATGAGGGCGGCTGTGATCATGCGTCCAAACTCCATGCCCAGTCGGAGCATGTCAGTGTCGTACATCTGGATCGACTAGGAACTTATCATTCAATCAATGTGCACGGACTATGCTCTACACTTTCTAAATCAAGTCAACGCGCTGTTCATGCAGGGCCGAATGGTCCCTAATGCCGCGCGTCGCATAGTCTGTTCTTTGAGGACACCCATATGAGAAGAGGTACAACCCAAAAGGCCAGGTCAGTGGTCCATCCTCTAGACTGATAGACAACCTTGTGTAGATCGAGAAAGAAGGACAGTGGGACTGTGAGACTAGAGCCTGGGGAAGTCGGGCTCTACCTCAAAGCGGGGATGGGACTATATGCTAGGGCTTATCTAACAAAGAAATGTCAAGTCGCCCGGCATCGGCGTGGGATCTTCATGATCAAGAAATGGCTAGTGTCCTCATGGTCTTTCAGCCTGTGGATTGTGTTCTGCATGAACTCTATCCAGTCGACTAGACCCAGGGGTTTGGGCTATTGCATTCGTGATCATTCATCCGCCGATGGTCTTCAGCTGTTGATTGATGTCTAGCATCTTTGATTGATGTATAGCAAGTCTTAACTGATATCTAGTAGTTTTGACTGCTGTCCAGCAAAGTATCGCGGGCTGATGCGCAGATTCTTCCAAGTGACCAGGTCGAGGGGAGAACAATCGTTACTTGTACTAGTATTATCCAGTTGGGAAGGTAGTAGAATCGGGTTACTTCAGAAGATGTTCCAATTAGTCTCATTCGCCAGTCGCTGAATTCAAGTCACAATCAATAAGTGTCGCAAGCAAAGTGGCGTGCCTCTTGGTGGTCACCCCGATGCATGGTGAGAACAAAGAAATCGCCCAGATAGAATCAAACAAAACATATTTAAGTAATAAGATAGAGTAAAAAAAATAAACAGGAACAAAAGACATTCAATAACCTTCCTTGCCAAAACAACGCCACACTCTCCAGTTATACTAATGCGTTCATCATCTCGTCGCACCTGGTCGGCCATAATATGCACACGGCACAAAGAAAATGGGATGACGAGCGAACAAAGGGAGGAGGAAGCCAGCCGCCCCGGTACGTCTCCTTTGCTTCCCGCAAGAGACGGTCGAAACAAAACTCGAACTCGAATTAATATGCTTGTTGCGGTGGGATCATGCCTCCATAGGCGCCTGCCATCTGATGTTGTTGTTGCTGCTGCTGTTGCTGCAATTGTGCCTGCAACTGCGGGAGGTCATGGAACCAGGGATGTTGCAACGCGTCATGCGCGCTAACCCGCATTTCCGGTCGGAGTTGGAGCATGCGATTCAACAGGTCGAGTCCGAGCGGATCGATCTGGGGGAGGATGACGCCAAGGTCATTGGTCGGATAGACATGGAAATTCGGCTTATATTCGGGCAGTTGGGAGATCCCGGGCCACGAGCGTTCTGACGGCGTGCCCATTAGGCGGAAAATTTTCTGCAACTGGTCCTCGTTCGTGGTCCCTGGGAAGAGGGGACGGCCCGTGTACAACTCTGCCATGATGCACCCGGCCGACCAGATATCAATACTCGTGTTATACGTCCGGCTGCCGAGAAGGACGTCGGGCGCGCGGTACCACAGCGTCACCACTTCATTCGAGAAGGTATTGACTGGGATACCGAAAGCACGAGCCAGGCCGAAATCTCCCAGCTTCAACTGGCCCTTCTTGTTGATCAAGAGGTTCTGCGGTTTCAAGTCGCGATGAAGGACCCGGTTTTCATGACAGAATGCAATGCCCTTGAGGAGTTGATGCATGAATGACTTGATCGTCGCTTGATCCAATTGGCCCCGATCAGGCCGGGTGTCCATGTACTTCTTGAGATCCTTGTCCATGTACTCGAAGACCAGCATCAACTTGTTTTCCGTGTGGATGACATCGTGAAGCGACACAATACTCTCATGTTTCAACTCCTTCATCAACGAGATCTCACGAATGGCTGTCGACGGAGTCCCCTCCTCGGAATCGAGATGGATCTCTTTCAGAGCGACCAACTCACCCGTCTGCCGGTTTCGCCCCTTGAACACCTGTTGCCAAACTGGTTACATTATGAAACGATGGAGAGAGCGGAAGAGATGGAGGTATATTTCCCACCCCCAAGAAGGGAGAGGATATCAGAGTGAATTTCACGTACGGTGGCATAAGTGCCTTCACCAAGCTGAAGAATAACGGAATCACAGTTAGTCTATGATCACACGAACCCTGGTCCGGCCAAGAAGACACAGACAGAGCAGAAGATTATGCGCCTACCTTCTCCAACTGTTGAAATGAGCTAGGTTGTTTATCCATGGCTGATGATGCGGAGACAACTGTCGGGCGTGGTTGCAAATGGGTGGGGAAGAGGAAGAACTTGGGAGAAACGATCTGAGAGATGGGATCGCGCGAGGTGGAGGATGAACTGGCAGTACGAAGGGGGGTGTTATTGGTGATGTCCATATAAATAATGAAATAATCAGGTCGAAGAGAGGAGAAAGAAGAGGTTAATAAGATAAAAGTCGCAGTAGAAGAAGAAGAAGAGTGAGAGATGGTCTGGATTCCGCAAGCGCGGGGCTTCCCACGTTTCCCGCGGCCGCGATAGTCCGTCTCTCCCACCGCCTTCCCCTTCCTGGCGCTTACATCCATCACGATCACTCTACGCAAATCATTGCTTATCGTTATGCATGTTTGGAACTCTAGCTGGTCTTCTGGCGCTTATGCCTTGTAGTGATGCATCCATTTACCACACATCATGTACACTGGGATCAGCTGAGTCCCCATGAACGGTAGGCACTCTGATAGGTGGTCTATCCTGGGCCAAAATTACATACAGTCTGCGCGGTCTATGGCTTCCTCCCCCTGCATGGACTTAATACATCCTGTGATGAAGATCAGGCAGCTGTGACGCAACCGGGGGGAGAATCGACTCGGACGGGAAACTGCAACGTATGTGCTGGGACCCGATCGGATCCCCTTTCCCTTGTGCCAATTCACTAAAGAGGACCGGTTCGTTCCGGACACCGCCTAAATTGATGATACCAATGGGCATGCCGCGTTTCTGGGCCCTGTCCACCAGTCGCCAGGCCGAATACGTGGCAAGACTGCTGCCAAGCACCAAGAGTCTTCCAGCATCATCGATGGCCTCCTCTGCGGCGACCCTGACCGCCGGGTCGATGTTTTCTCCAAACATGATGACGGCCGGTTTCAACACCCCAGCAGTAGACGTCGGAAGCCAAGCTCCATCGTTTTCAACGTCAACGTTGGTCCGTGTGCCATCTTCGAGACGAGGAGGCTTCTCCGCACACGTAGGACATGGTGGGTATCGAAAAGTAGAGTATGGAGCCTCGGCCAGATCCACATCACCGTCCGGATTCAGCTTGAGACCCTTCCGTCGTTGCTCAGCAGGGTTGTCTGTGTCGAGTGCTCCGCTCGTGACCACCCTCTCCAGAAACTCGGCCCAAGCGGGGTTGAGCTTCTCCAACGACTTCTGGAATTCCTTCCGAGAAAACTGATTGCGACAGCTCGTGCACACGACAGACCTCAAGTAGCCATGAAGCTCCAGGGTAGGCAGCGTGGGATGTGCGATGGAATGGAAAGAGTCGACATTCTGGGTCACCACGGAGCTGATGTAGCCCTTGGCGCCGATGTCCCGGATGGCCTCATGGGTTGTATTCGGCTTGGCTTTCTGCAGGCCCGGCCATCCGACAAAGCTTCGAGCCCAATACCGCTTGCGGGACTCATGCTGTCGCACAAATTCATGGAAGTAAATCGGCCGATAATTCTTGTTGGTGACATACGTGCCGTTCTCTCCTCGATAGTCCGACAGACCTGACGCGACGGAGATGCCAGCGCCGGTCAAAAGGACCGTTTGAGAGTAACGCCCGACATCGACCCCACGCAGATACGGAGACGGAGAGGCCGTCAAGAAAGATCCAAGAGCATCGATGGCCCCAGCAAGCGTGCGCGCGGACGGGGGAACAATGATCGGCGAAGGCAGCGGCCCAGTCAAAGGAATTCGGATCGAGGGTTTCGTCATTGAAGACGCATGCTTGGCTGATACAACTCGAGAAGTTAGTGTGGAGTGCACGACCAATGTCACGGCTCGTTCATTTGAAGCAAATGAGGCAAGTGACTTCCTTCCGTTCTATGGAAGGTCCAATCTTGAAGATGGATTGAATCATTCAGTTCATCTTCTGCGCGAAACAGCAGGACGACCCACTGATGACTAATAGACATCTTATCGATAAGGATCACATGACATGGCCGTTTTCAATGTTGCGACTGGGAGTATCTCTCTCGAGGACTGTTGTAACTACAACCTGGCATGTTCGCTAATATCAGAGTGGCAGTCTGAAAAGCCAATACCATTGCTGGTGGATTTGATCTGTGGGATCTCTGGGACGACCCAGACATCGTCATACGAGATAGCGGAAATTTCCCCGGATATCACCACGTGATCCCGCAGAGTCTTCAAGACGTCATTGTCAGGGCTTCTTTCATGCCTAGTCCACCTGGATCATTCGCTCTTCAAATAGACCTCCCAGTGTTCCTCAATATACAGTACATTGTGGCTGAACGGGCAGTTGGTGCCAATCTACCCCCCTGGCGCCGCTCTCACCATGTTTCCCTCGCAACTGGGTAACGTTGATCTCGAGGCGCTGAGCGGCATCTGTGGGTAAGTATTGTTCTCCCGGGGGAAAAAAAAAAGAAACAAAGGGGGAAGGAATAGCAGGAGATGTGGGAGAGAAAATTGCAGCATCTACTAACCACTGCCATAGCTCTATATCCATTACCTGCTGGGTAGTCGTCTTCTCCCCTCAGATCATTGAAAACTTTCGCCGCGGCTCTGCAGATGGCCTTTCGCTTCTATTCCTCATCGTGTGGCTGGCGGGCGATGTATTCAATATCCTTGGGGCGGTTCTCCAGGGGGTGTTGCCGACGATGGTCATCCTAGCCGTGTATTATACACTCGCCGACATCGTGTTACTCGGACAATGTTTCTACTACCGCGGATTCACCCTGCAGGAGCCATCCTCGTCAGTATCTCGCGCAGAGGACAGCGGGCCCAACGATCCCGGGAACCCGTCTTCTGCTGCTGGGGACAGCGGCCTGTCATCCGAGCGGACAGCCTTACTATCCAGGAAAAACGCGCAATCCTACCAGTCAACTCCTCAACCACACCACTCCCTCACCCAAAACTCCCAGCACACACCACCCCCACTCCTCTCCCCCTCAACCCACCGCCGCCACTCAGCAGCGTCCTCACTCCTCCGCCCCATAGTAGACGGAACGCACCTCTCCCCAGCAACACCATTCATTGAACCCACCGATCCCAAGACCAAAGCCCGCCGAGCCCGTCAAATCAGCACCCTCCAATCGATCCTCATCAAGACCTCCGCCGTCGCCCTCGTCTGCGCAGCCGGCATCCTGGGCTGGTACGTGAGCCCGGCCTCCTCCCCCTCCAAACCCAAAGACCCATCAACACCGGACGACTCTCTCAAATTCGACACCCTCGGCCAGATCTTCGGCTACCTCTGCGCCGTCCTCTACCTGGGCTCCCGTCTTCCCCAGATCCTCCTCAACTACCGCCGCAAGTCCACGGACGGTGTCTCGCTGCTCTTCTTCCTGTTTGCATGCATAGGCAATCTGACTTACGTGCTCTCTATCCTTGCCTACTCCCCCGTCTGTCCGTCCGAGACAGGCGGCCGCTGTAGCCCGGATGACGCCGCCGCGCAGTACGGACGGTATGTTCTCGTTAACCTCTCCTGGTTGATTGGCAGTTTGGGGACCTTGTTCTTGGATATGTGCATCTTTGTTCAGTTTTTCTTGTACCAGGAGGGTGGAGAATCAGACGAAGAGGCTAGTGGGGAGAGTAGTAGGGGGTGAGAGATAGGGTTGCATACTACTAAAATTCATGCATATGCGTTGTGGGGGCGGGGTTGGGTTTACGAAGGGGAGTTGCTTTTATCCGGGCGTTCTAGGTTTTAAAGATGGGTATTGGCTTATCTATTACTTTGTATATATAGAAGACGGAGCAAACTATAACTGAATGACCTTTGATGGAATTCGTTTTGAAAATGCCGGGATAAAGGACTGAACTAAATTAAAAGAGTGCATGATTCCGCGCTAGAAAATAACGATGATGATGCTGTCGTAACTCCGATCGATGCTGTTTTTACCTCCCACCCTCATTTCGTTTCGTAAAAGCATTCGCTTTTAAAGACGCCCCCCAATAACGAACAGAAACCCAATCTGGTAGACTAGACTAGACAGACAGACAGACACCAATCAATCACTAGGAGGATGAGCCTTCACCTTTCCCTGGCCCACCTCGCTCCAGTTAGTGCTCAGCGAAGTGCCCTGGCTTTCGACGTAGCTCTTGACCATAGCGCGACGGGTGTCCGGATCCGCGCCGGCGTAGAGCTTCTTGAAGAACCCATCGACTGCATCGCCGCCAAGGTCCGAATCCACCGATTCGGCCCCGTCTGACTCGTGGCCTGCGTCATCGGTCTTTGCGCTTTGCTCTTTGCCTTTCTCTTTGGAAGGTTTCTTCGCCGTGAGGGTTGAGGCCAGCTTGTCCCAGTCTTTGGCGCCGTGTCGCGACGAGGATGGGTATAGGGGTCCGGGAGTGCTGGCGGGTGCTGGTCCTGAGGCTGCCGCGCGATCGGACAACTTGACGTTCGTTGAGGAGGCTTCCAGTGTGCTCCATTTCTGGCCGGGGGTCTGCTTTCGTAAGACTATTTCGAGCTTGGTGGACATTACGGAGAGCTTGGATGTGGATGTGTTGATCGGTGCAAATAGAGGGTCCAGTGTAAAGTCGTACTCGGAGCCTGAGGGCAATGGGAACTGTAGGGTCATCTGTTGGTCGGAGTTGGTTAGTGTACTGAATGCAATACCTTGACAAGCGCAACGGGTGGGAGGTGGACTGTACCGAGTCTTCCTTAAATTCAACGTCCACGTCGTCCTTAGGAACCCCCTTCACATATATGGTGACAACAACAGCGTCATTCGTCTGATACCACTCGTGTCTGACCTTGTCCGCTGGCGGTGCCGCCGTAGGCGTCTGAGCGCCACCCGCAGGCTGGCCTCCAGCACCTGTCGAAGCCGACGCAGCATTCGCCGCCGCAGACTCTCCACCCTTGGTTTCTCCAGCCGAGCCAGCCTGCGCCTGGACGCCATCCACCTTCCCAGACTTCAAAGCCTCCAACTCCCCCTTCAGCTCTTTCTCCGTCGGCACACGGACGCCCGCGGGGTACTCCGAGACGGTGACAGCCCGACTGGGATCATCCTCCGCCAACTTGCGCAGACTCCCCGCAGTCTTAAGTTTCCAAATCGGCAGTTCCTGCTCGTACTTAGTCGAAGAAGACGCCGACGACGAGCTTTTATTAGCAGCCATCGCATCCTGAATCTTCCCCTCCTTACCCGCCCCATTCTTCGCTGTTTCTCCCCCAGGAGCAATCTTCTGCTGAATCCAGCCGAAAAGATAATCCGCATCACCATACTTCCCGGCCTGGTACAGCGAGACTCCGCGCCTCATCTGGGCGGACATGATGAGCTCTCGTCTGCCGCGCTCTTGGGCCAGGGCCAGTGCGACTTCGGCATCCCGCAGGGCGGCTGCGTGATTGGGGCCGCCATCCGCGGGTCTGAGACGCGAAAAGGCCGTCGAGCGCTTGATGTAGTAGGTCGGGGATCGGGGATGTTCCACGAGTGCCTGGGTGAAGCACCGGATTGCGCTGGGGAAGTCGGAGCTCGCGAGCGCCGCTTCGCCCTGTGATGCGGAGTTCATGGTGGTGGATAACTAGGTTCGTTGGGTGTGTTCGATGGTTGACTATTCACCGTGTATGAGATCAAGAATAGAAGCCCTGTATGAAGAGAGGTTTGTGTTTGTAGTCGTATGAGAGCTGCAGGCGTAATTGTTGGAGATTCCATCACCTTCTGGACCTGCGGGGGAGGTGCTTAGTCATCTACAGCTTCAGCTGCTCGTGATTACCTCATACATAGATCTGGATATGGAAATATAGAAATCTATAGAATAGGAAGGTCGGATTATGGTATTATGTAGAATTATAACATTATGCTTGTAGCGCTCTGCGGAACGTACACATTAATATATATAGATATTTGTCCCCGTGCCCCAACTAGACCAGCTCGTCATTGCCAAACTTCTTACTGTACAGCCCCAGAGCCCGGATGGGCCAGTAGAGCTTGTAGTTCGGGTAGGAGATCATACTAGACACGAGTCAGTCAGTGTCTTTCGGTTCAATTTTCTTCAGCGCACTTACCAGGATTGGTTGAACACCCCCTCAATAGACTCCTGCAGCCATTCGCCGTTGGACTGCTGCCGCGACATCATCAACTGCATGGCCTTGCGGAGCGGTTCCTTGTGCGGGTAGCCCGCCTCCATCAGCGCAAGAGCCGCCCAGGCGGTCTGGGTCACTTGGGATGTCTCGTGCTGGGTGTAGACGTGTCGCTCGCTGCTGAGATAGGACTCTCCCCAGCCGCCATCCTCCTTCTGCTTGGAGAGAAGGAACTCGCAGCCCCGGCGGGAATAGTCGCTCGTGTCGTACGTCTCCCCAATACTGGTCAGACTCTCCAGAGCGAACATGGCCGCGTATGTGAAACAGATGCCCCACGAGCCGTACCAGCTCCCGTCATCTCTCTGTACCCGTTTGATATACGCCACGGCCTTGTCCTTGGCGGCTCGGATCTCGTCGGCGCGGTAGTCGGGGTAAAACCGACTGAACAGCGAGAGAGCCGTGACGGTGGCCGTCGTGCACTCGGGATAGTCGTAGCTGATCATGATCCCTCCGAACACCTCGGCAGCATTTAACCACTCGATCTTGGGCGATCCCCTCCTCGTCTCGTACTCGGAAATCCCACCGGAAGAGTTCTGCATCAGGAGCAAGCAGTCCACGCTGTCCTTGAGGCGGTCCAAGGAGATCAGGCGCGGGAAGCCATGCATGTCCTGCAGCTGAATGGTGGAGCGTAGGCCCTCCGCGGTGCAGTCGCTCACGGTGTATCCCTGAGTTTTATTGCTGAACGGCCAAGCACCCTTCCGGTGCTGGCGGTAACACTTCTCCTGGTCCGGCACATTCTCGCGCAGCTGGTGATCCTCGAGGAACTCCAAGGCCTTGGTGAGCATGGGGCGCCACTTGGGGTCGTCTGCAAACCCGGCCACCACGATGCACTGCGTGATAAAAGCCGTGTCCCACACCTGAACGCCGTTGGTGCCGTTCACGAGCATGCCCTCGTTCTTCATCCACATGTAGTCGTTCAAACGCTCCCGGTGACGACGGACCGAATAGCTATCGGGGCCGTCATGGACGTAGCAGGCAATCATGTTCATCGGGTTGCTCACGGGTCCCAGCCCCGCATAGTCGGTGTTCTCGTCTTCCATCCGGATCAACTCCCAGGTCCACTCCTCCGCGCGGCGGACCACCGAGTTCAACCGGAAGTAGGGGTTCCAGAGGTGGACCAGAGCCTGGTTGGCCAGGTTCAGGAGCCACGTTTTCGGGTAGTAGTTATCAGCCTCGTGGATGGAATTCCGATGGCTTGCAAAGTCAATCGAGTCGTACGGCTGGGTATACAGTTCTTGTCTGAGCTGCTTGGTCAACGAATCCAAGGGGTGGGAGAACTGCTTGGACCAGAGATATGACATGGGCAGGAAAACCTGGCGCATGTGGATCCACCACCGCCACGGGGCAAAAGGAACCCAGTCCGGGAGAAGCCTGGAGAATAGGGTTAGCATAGGACCGACCGGTGTCCGGGGTAGTCACAAGACTGACCAGATCTCGGGGGGTACAGGGTTGACGCAGTCCCACTCCATAACTCCCAGAATACTGAGCCAGAATTTGGCCCAGTGGGGTCCGTAGAGGGCGCCGCCAAAGCTATGGAGCAACCCCCGGGCCTTGATCATGCGCGGATCATCTTCGCCGACGCCGACTAGGCGCAGAGCAACGTAGTTCATCGCGGTTCCGAAGACCGAGCTATGGGCCTCAATGTGAAGACCCCAGCCGCCATCGTCCGGATTCTGGCGGGCGAAGAGATACCGCTTGATCTCGGTTGCATACTCTGGCGGGATGGGAGTATGGGTCACGTAATAGGTGATGAGCACTCCCGGCAGGAGGAACATGGGACCGCCATACTCGCAAGCCCAATTCCCGGGCTCGAGCTGGAGCTTGGAGAAGAACTCCAAGCCATTCTCCGCGCATTGCAGCGGCGTCTTTGCCGGCGGCAAGTTCGGGAGTCCCTATGTCGGAAGGTCAGCACCGCCTCGGCGATTTCGAATAGTTAATAAACACGTGGGAGACGAACGGTGGGCAAGCCCATGAAATATTTATCAGCGACTGTTTGCGGCCAGGCTTCATTCTCTTCGTCGGACTCGAGGTAATGCCAGGTCTGACGACCGCGATCGTCGCGCAACCTCCACCGCGAGTAGTCCGTTTGGGCATCCCCATTCGCATCGGGAGATAAATGGCCCTGAACGGCCGTCCGCCATGGGCCAATGTGTTCCCCGGTCATTTTCCGACGTCGGGAGATGACGTACAGTGGTTGTAAGTTGCGATTATTATCAGTGGAGCCTAGGTCATGAACCAGACCAGGACCTTATTTCTTTATTTTTCCTCTGCCCTTTTTAGAAGACGGCTAGGGGGAAGGCAAATCTAGGGGAAAAGTCGAATCAAATATAGAGCTGAAAAAGGATCAAAATGTCACCGATCACCCTTCGACGACTCCGTTCAACTGAATCGAGGTGAGATGGAAAGGAGATCCAGAAGGGAAGTTGGCAGATCGTCCGAGGCCGAACTGTTTGCCTGATCACAATGCAATTAGTCAGAATAATGCAGGATGCAGCTTAAGTCCTCCGCCAATAGCTGCATCTGGGAAGGATCCGATTGGTGCTGAGTCATCAGGGGAAATCTATGCATTGGCCAATCACTAACAATGTCTGTACCATATATCATGAGGTACCCAATTCAAGTAGGAGGTAGGTACCTAGATGAAATGTTGATATATTTATTCTGTATGGTAGGGCGAATTGGATGGGGGAAGAGTGATTGTGTTATTCATTTGTATAGATCAAGTAGTGTGTTGTGAATACATCCGACTACCACGGAGTACTGTCGTACTAGTACCAGATCTATAAATCCTTCTTGTATCATGTATGTCAGACCTCAATACTGAGAGATGATTCCCAGCGGCACCTACGACTTTTGAATTCCTTTCAAACTTTCAACTCAATACTGATACAAAGCATATTACTAATACTTTTACATATTCCCCAACCGATCGCCACATGGACCAGACAGAGCCCATCCCCGAGACTCACCACCAAGAGCGAGTCCGAAAGTATATAGACGACACTCTCGCAGGGCTCCTCAATGCCATGTCCGACGCCAATGGAAACTCCTCAATAGCATTGCGACGCAGATCGGGAAATGTTGTCTTCTATATCAACCCTGACAGTGGTGCTCTGGAGACCACAGATACGGGGTCCCTTCTCACCTATTCATGGCCAGGAAAGGATTGCTTCGAAGCATGGAGATTCAGTGAGATGAGATTTATCATGACCTTTTAACACGGTCTGGATACGAGACTCTGAAAAAGATTCTAATCAGGGCTCACCATAGCAATCACTCTGCGTCTTCTAACGGTCATTGCCGACGCGATCGACGCTGGTCTGGTGGTGTCAAAAAGGTGTATATGAACAGGCCTCATATCCTTTTGATAGACGGCTGGCTGACCATCCTTACCCGTAGAGACATCTATTACAGCGATCCAGTCTGCTTTGGATCCCAGAGAGTCGTTGACGTCCTCGTCGATGACATCGCCTACACCATTGGCGTTAACCGGGCATCGCTGAACGTGGTATCGACTACCCTCGCTGATGACCGACTTATGAGGCAGATATTGACTTCGGGGGGTATCCATAGGAAGCATCCGCAAAAGGACTCGTCGCGGGCCAGTACAGATTGATTCACCCATCGGCCCATCCTATGGAGGCGCGTCTTTCCTCCGAGGTTTGCCCCCACCATCTGAGTAGGGATTCGAGGGGCGCGGTTTCATTGACGGGAATAGAGCAATCTCGTACCACGGATGCAGGAAATAATGGGGATAGATACCTCCGATATTGACTGGGTCTTGGTCCTTGAAAAAGAGGTACGCATGTCATCTTGTCCCTTCACAGCGATCAGGTGTGTATTCCATCACAATATCAACAAGCATAGGCTGTCTACCGCCGACTAGTAGGAAGCGGATATCACAACACAGCAGCAGCTGGAAAAGGCATTCTCATCACAGTAAGCATAAGCCAATTCCGTTCTCTCAAACACACCTCGCCCGGCCATCCTTTATCAACACCACAGCCCAGGGCAAAGGCTATCCCGATTACTCCACCAGAGCATTCATCCGGAAACTATTCGACGCGCCCTCCCAATCCCAATCTTACCGACGTCCACAATTCCTCGCCCTAGTCGACGGAGACCCCGACGGACTAGCCATCCTAGCAACCTACAAGTACGGGTCAATGGCAGCAGCGCACGAGAACCGGCAACTGAATGTCCGCGGTCTGCGCTGTCTGGGCCTCCACGTGTCGGATGTCGTTTCGGGAGCGGACCCCTGTGGGGATGATGCGCTCATGCGTCTGACTGTTAGAGACAGGAGGAAGATCGTTACCATGCTGTGCAGGAACCCGGTTTTCGCGGTGGACGGGCCTGAGCTGGGTTGGCGTGCGGAATTACAGCGTATGCTGATGCTCAATGTGAAGGCTGAGATTGAGATCCTTTATGACCGGGAGGGGGGGTTGGAGGGGTGGATTGATCGGAGGATGGAGGTGTTGTCGTGATCTTGACGGGTGGTCATCATGCAGGCTAAAGTGAGTTTATACACGACTGTATACTTAATGTAGTTGTAGTTTGACGGTGAGACGTTTAGTCCTCCGATTTCGGAAAGTGCATAAGAAAATCTAGGGATCAGCGGAAACAGAGCGTGATCAAAGAGAAGATAGAAAAGGAAAAAAGGTAAATATAAGAGAAATATATTCGCAATGGAGAATTGTAAAAAGCCACTAACGCCAGCCCCGAATTTCAGCAGTCAATCCAAGACTAGTAATAACGCATGCATCGACAACAGAGACCAGCTATGCATACCAAGCGCCTGGCGACGAAGAGAACACATCACGAACACGACAAACAGAGCATATATATACGTATGGCACAGAGCCACCCACCTTTCCCTCCTTCTCTTCCTGCCTGTCTACTCCTCCACTTCAGCCAACCGACCCTCCCTTTCGAAAGACGGCATCCCCTAGCCCACGATTCACAACCCCAACCCTCTCCGCACCTCGTCGCGCACTTTCCGCTCGTACTCGTTTCTCCGCTCTCGCCACATCTTGGCGGCTTCGACATTCGCGGGACTCTCGTCATTGGGCTCCGCCAGCATGCTCATCACTGAGATGAGGATCTTCTCCACGCTCTGAATGGGCGACCATCGTTCCGAAGCATGCTCGTAGTGGTTGGGGTCGTCGCCGGGGGGATGGAGGATGGAGATACAGACAGTTCCGTTGGGGTAGACTGGAGACAGTTCCGTCAGCTACTGGTTCAAACTGTTGCAATAGGGGAAAGGTGGAAGAAAGGAAGAAACTCACCATTCGGATGCCAGACCCCACCTCCCACGAATTTCATCGTCGGCGGACTTAACGGGTAGTCCTTAGGGAATTTCAACTCCGCCGCGAACACTCCACCCTCAAAGGGCGTGCCACCTGGTCCCTCGATGAGAGCCTCCCAGTGGAACATGTCGTCCTCGGTGACGGGCCCAGCGGTGATCCCGTCCGGTGGGTTGGTGGAGAGGTTCTTGTACTCGTGGAAGAGACGTTTTTGAGCGACGGACGACATGGTGAGGTGAGGTTGACGATGACTGCACTAAGTGTCTATCAAGAATAATTTTCGAGATCAATGGGGTTGTGTTTGGTGAGGAGCGCAGTCGGGAAATTGATCGTCTAGTTAAGTGTACTTGTGTTGGTAGAGTGATGGCGGTTGCGGAGAACGGCGGAGTGGGGCAGCCGGGTGAAAACCACCAGCGACTAAGTAGATCAGGTCCGCAAAAAGTGAAGAGTGTAGACACCTGAAAGAAACAGGAAATAGAGAGGGATATCGGTTATATCTAAGTTTATGAGCGACCGAGAGGAGGAATGATGGGGTTTCCGTTTCTTTTTGTTTTCCCAATTGTTGCCACTGCAAATGGCCGGTCGGATCTCGGCGCGTCCTGATCGGGACATTTCATGCCTAAGGCTACTACGGTCCGCTTTCAAGAATGAGTATATACTATTCTACAGCCAATGATATCTCCTTGAATATAGTACAAAGGCTCGGAACATCGAGCGAGCTATCTATTACATGCATTAGAACCAGTCAAAGTCGTCTCCACCGCCTTCACCTCCGTCCGATGGGTCTTCGGCCTCCCAGGGATCTTCTTGATCACGACCCCACGGGTCTTTCTCGACCTCTTCACCTCGACCCCACGGGTCTTTCTCAGCTTCTTCACCCCAGGTGTCCCCGTAGGGACCGGTTGGTCCCGTCGATGGGGGCTGTTGATCCATGGGAGCCGGCGACTGATCGGGTGGGGGCTGTGCCTGGCTGTCCCCCGTCATGCCCCGGGACATGGCGTCGTATCCAGCCATAGCCCCTGCCCCAGCGGCCCCCGCTGCCATTCCTTCGCCCAGTCCTCCAGCGGTTCCAGCTCTGCCGAGGGTCCCCGCGGCGGCATCCCCCACCGCCCCAGCTTCGCCTGCCGCGGTCCCGGCAGCTGTGCCCCCGGCGGCACCCCCGGCGGTGGCTTCGCCGCCCATACCGGGGATCCAGAGCGGCATAAACCCGAAACCGCCCGAGTTGCTGTGGCGACTGAAATAGTCAAAATCGACGCTCACGGCGGTCGCCAGCATGACAGCGCGCTGATCCAGGGTCATCCCCGTGGCGGCGTCGTTCGGCCCTGGTGCCTGTCCAGGGGCGAGAGCGGCCGAATCCATCCTGAGGGCGTAGACTCCCGTATCTGTAAACATCTCGCGAGCAAATCCAGAGAAGTCACGATTGACCGAGCCGATCAACTGGTTCTCCGCCGAACGGAGGGAGAAATCCCACGACAGGAAAGGCTCGTCCACATAGGCAAACTGGCTGAACTGTCCCATATCCTCACTACCTTCGGCGGACCGCATCAACTGCAATTGCTGCACCTGGGAGAGACCAGACTGCGAAAGCGGCAATTGTGTGGAACCCATGTCGGTGGCGGGGTTGGGAGAGTGGTGGTAGGTAAAAAGGTTGTATTTGCGCCGCAGCGGCGCCCACTGCTGCTGGGCCTCTCCGATCACGCGCATCTCGTCGAACCCGAGCGGCGAGACCCTAGCATTGGACGCATCGGTGGCTTGGGTAAGGGAGCCCGACGAAACGTTTTGGAGACCGGTCGAGGTGGAGTGGACATTGTTGGAGACATCGAGAGGATCATACACACGGATGCGAGAGTTGATCCAGGCGAACGGACGGTGAAACTGACATTGTGAGCCTAACGAAGAGTAGCAAAATATATATGTGGAAAGTACTCACCCGCAACACTTCATTCTCGTGCTTATCGAATACATGCGTCACGAAACTCCGGTGGGTTCGAAACCACTGCCGCGCCATCATGTTACCCATGCCCCGTTCCTGTTCCGCCATGTACCCAACATGATTCCCGCTCGCATCCATAATGACATATTTGTTGGCTTGTTCGAAACCACTGCGGGGGCATCCATCTGTTAGCGTGACACCCGACTGACCACCCAATGGAATAGAGAAACCACTCACATCATCACATTCATCATCTCCAACTGTCGTTGCACGACCAGTCCCGAGTTTACCAGAAGATTCGTGGCCGGATGTGTTTCCTTGAGTACGCCATTGGGGTCCTCTGGGATATGGACCGGGGCGAGGAGGGTGTTATGCGCGGGGTCATAGTTTGTATTGACAGAACTCGGTTGGTCTGTCTCCGGGTTCGACGTCTCTGATTGCCGTGGCGAAGTCCCTGGTCTCCGGATGGGTTCTGGTCTTCGGATTGAATTGCGCGGGCCGCGAGGGCTGACTCGTCCTCTGGTGAAGGAGCTGGCGAAAGCTCGACTGGGCTTTAGGAGCAACCGCGCCGGGTGCGGTCGGAGTTGGACACTCCACATGGTCCAGTAGGTTTATAATGTAGCCAAAATACGGTAAAGTCAATTATCAAGTACACCTAGGGCTATGAATCCAAGAAGAAATAGGTGAAAAGCAGATATTCAAGGTATGAGAACAGAGATGAAGTTGTGGCGGTTACAGAAGAGAGAATGACGGAACTTGTTCTGGCGGCGGAGTTAACTCCGGAGATAATTCTCCACTTCCATATCACCGCTACGACTCCAAGTATGGAGTTACAACTTGGTAACATCAACAAAGTCATATAAACTACACGCCTGTCACTAGAACGGATTCTGAGAACATGGTACAGTTACAGACGTGGGAATATTGATTTCCTACCTCTAAATACGTCTACCAGTCTTTTTCTATTCAAACTATATTTCGGAAGAGAAAGTGAAGTATTGAATATCTCAAGCTCCTGAGCAAGCGTCATTGAGCAACAGGTGCTCTCACAAGTTGTCATTGGACAGTTCAAGCTCGATTACATGATATCAGATTGTCTAGCTCTGAGTTGTGTACAAAGGCTTTCCGCCATTTTCTCTTGAGAATCAGTATAGCTCTGTACACCTTGAGACAAGAACAATCGATCCAGACAAAGACAGTCTTTTTTGCTGAACACCAAGTAAGCTACAATCAATTTCAGCATACGGCGTTTCGAGAGAATATACGACGTTGTCGAACCGGTCGAGGAGTCTCCTCGAGGGGGCTATCATCCAGTACACCTTCACGACATATTCAATGGATGGTACGAGGCTGTTGGTTTCTGGATTCATTGCTCGTTGAATAAACAGGTGTACACAGGGGTATCAATGTATTGTTATGTGTTTTTAGTTTACTTGTAATGAGTCTTCCGGGACCATGATACACACGCCATGCTGACCTTGACTGGATATAGAGCACAACCATAACCACTGGATCTCAGACACCAATTGACCACCCCTTGACCACGCATGGACTGATTCAAACAATTATAGCAACCCCTTCCTAGCCAGTTCAATCTTCCGCGCCGCCTCCCCAGGCTTATAACCCCCCTTCGAGACACAAACAGCGCTCCCCTCACCCAACTCCACCTTCTCCTCAACATCGGAATGCGGACACGGACAGTGGTGCGGGAAATGGACACAAGCCAGTGTGCCAGGGCAGAGGTATTTATCACATCGTGCTAGAGCGTCGATTAGTCCGATGCGGGAGTACATGATTGGGAGGGTCTTGAATACGTACATCCTTCCCACATGCTTTGGTATCGCGAGCTGTCGCTGGGAACATTCTGAGAAGCACGCTGCTGTTCCTGACGGCCGCCGCCACCGCCAAACATTTGCTCGAAGAATTGGAACTGGGCGTGGGCGACGGATACCAGTAGGAGCAGGGCTCCTAGGGTGCGGAGTAGGTTGGGAAGCATTTTGCCAATGCGTAGCTGGGAGACTGGGGGTAATTTCTCAAGGGGGACAAGTCTAACTATTATACTGGAGTAATTCTTGTAGAAAGTTAATGCGACTGAAGTAAGTATAATGTATAGTAAGTGGTTAGTTAAGTTGCTGTCGGCGATCAAGCCAACTCGCGCCAGTTCACGTGACACGCGCCAAGAACTCGGTCACGGGGAGAAAAAAGGCCTCAGCATCTCCGACTCTCGATCCATCCCGACCTCATATCCACTCCTGGCAATTCCTACTACAGGACGGGTTTCCAATCACAACAGCCCACAATGCTACAGTCCCGATTCTTAACGCCCATGCGGCTGCTCGAACGAGCCATCGCCCCATCTCTCCGTTCCTCGCAATCCCTCACCCGATCCTCAACCACCACACCGTCGTCCATCCTCCCGCGGCCAATCTCAGCCACCCCATCCCCCCTCTCCAGCCGCCTTCTTCTCCCCCTCTCCCAAGTCCGCCACGCCTCTCACGCCTCCCAAGGCGCCGGCAACCGACACTCGCGCGACCCGGCCGGCAAACGCCTCGGCGCGAAGCGCTCCGGCGGAGAATACGTCGTGCCAGGATGCATCATCTTCCGGCAGCGGGGGACGAAGTGGTTCCCGGGCGAGAACTGCGCGCTGGGCCGAGACCACACCATCTACGCCACGGAGGCCGGCTACGTGCGGTACTACCTGGACCCGGAGCTGCATCCGGACCGCAAGTTCATCGGCGTCTGCTTCGAGAAGGAGGGCAAGCTGCCTACGCCGCGGAATGCGCCCAGCCGGCGGAAGCTGAACCGCGTTGCGGTGCCGCGGATTGATGTCGCCGATGAGCCGCCCGCGCGCTCGGATCTGACGGCCCATGTGGGTGCGGATGGTGTTGTGGTTGCGAGCGTGGACGCTGCGACCGCTGCGCAGGGTGGGCCCCAGCTGCGTCCGGGTTATATGTACCGTGAGGCGAATTGGCAGATTGGTCGCGCTGCAGAGAAGGCGGGGATTACGGCGAAGCCGTATAATAGCAAGAACCGCTGGTTGGCGTGGCGGAAGAGACAGGCTCGTGCTGATCGCGCGGCCCAGATGAAGAGTTTGAAGAACAAGAAGAAGACCAAGAAGGGCAAGGGTGGTCGCTAAACGATACATGTCAAGATATTTTTCTCTTTTTTTGTTCGGTCTGTCGACTCGTTGACTGGATTGGAATGGAATGGAATCGGTGCTTTAACTTGTTGTACTTATAGATGTTGCTAGCCGTATAAATGTACCATGTGTGAAGTTTCTTTCTTTCATTTTTGTTCTTGTTGTAGAAGATTAAAATCAAATTGTCACTTGTATTCTCATAGCTAGATTTAACCCACAAAGCACAATACATACACGCTTTAACAAACAGGGGTAAACATGAGGTAGAGGGGTATATTCGCTTTCGCAATGTCAACAATGAAGACCATACATGCCGACTCCAACATCCAGTTAGACTCTCACATGATGGGGAAATCATTAAAAGGAAAAAAAGAAAAGAAAAACAACAAACGACTCAAGCAATGTTAATGCTACTGCGCCAACAACCTCCCTAGAATCAAACTCTGGCAGACAAGCTCATTGCTCACGACCCTGACACTGGTATTTCCACCCGAGTCATTATCACTAGCGAAAGATCCCGCAAAGCCAGACCGCTTGCGTTTCCTGGGCCGCTGCGACTGGGAGGACTGCGATTGCTGCGAACCCGGCACGGACTGCCCGAGCAAGGAGCCTATCGCCGAGGCTTTCTCCTCGCTGTCGACGTAGACCCAGTCCCAGCCGGCGCCGGACCCAGCGCCTTGTTCGCAGGCGACTCGCACAGACTTGACGTCCGGTAGGCGCTCCACACGCGAGGCGCCCAGCGCGTACGTCAGGAAGAGGTAGGTCTTGCGTCGCTCCTCGTCGGCTTTGCCGCGGCCCATGACGATGAGGACCGACTGGCCGCTTAGGAAGCTCGGTCGCGCGGCGATCGTGTCTGAAAGCCGGGCCTTGGCTGCTGGGTATGGAGCGAGGAAGCGGGATTTGGTGGCCCCGTTTAGGTAGGACGAGTCGCCCGCTGGGAGTAGGTACATCTCCCATTCGACGATCCGGTTGTGCGCAACGCAGTCTTCGATCCAGCGGTCTGAGAGACAGGGGAGGTTGAGGGCTAGCGCTTGCATGTATTTCGGCCGGCGGGAGTGCTTGTCAGCTATAAGGCAGGCGAACCCGACGTCTTCGGCGCCGCTGGTGAGGCGGAACTGGTTGCTGTTGCCGCTGGTGATTGAAGCAGGTGATTTTGTTGGGGTGGCGAGAGGGGCGTTGGATGGGAGCTCGAATAGTTCGTTGAAGCCGTCGTGTAGGATGCGTCCGTCGTTTTCTAGAATCATCTTCACTATGCGGGACTTGGTGTCGGCGTTTTCGCCGTACGAGACCGCAAAGACCATCCCGGTGAACAGGCCGCTTGAGAAGCGAATGCTGCGGGACAGACGTGTACTGGGGGACGCTGGCGTCATGTGTCTGTCGGAAGGTGTGTGGAGGCCCGACTCCACTTGCTTTGATACAGAAGTGTAGGTATACTGCCTGTCCTTGAGCTGGTTCCACAAGATCGTGTCCAGGTATATCCGGGATATCGGGACCTTGACAATATTTTCAGGACCTGGAAGGCCCCCGTTTGGTAGGCTTTTGCGCTGTTTTGGACCCAGCAGTAGAGTCGAGTGGCCATAGATGTCAGTTACCGGGATCGTACCACTGGCAGATTCCTTCGCGAGCTCGTCGCCACTGAGTCTGTTTTCGAGGCCTCGGATGATATGTGTGACCTTGGGAACGTTGGGTACGTCGACTTTCACAGCATCGCCAATCCGTAACTCCAGCCGTTTGACTGCGCCAAGCGGCACCTCGATAGGCATGCTATCTTCGAATTTGACCAAATAACGAGACTGTGAGGTTCCGAATGGCTTTCCGAAACATGTTGCAGGGTAATACGCCCGCTTTGGCCCACTCCAGGGAGCAAGAACCTGATTGAACGCAATCGGTGCATTGCTCCCGCTAGGGACTTGTTCCTCCTGCCTTGAGGACGCAGCTGTCCTGACAGGGTCTTCTGGGGTAGATTTCATGGTTGGTTTTATCTTGACAGAGAATTCCTTCCGTGGCTCTTCCGAAATGGGAGTTGGCTCCTGAGGTTCGCGCGTGGTCATTTGAGCCGTTGTTTCTTTCGGTTCTTCCACTGTGATTTCACTGCGTGGATTTACATTGACAGGTGTAGTATCTGCACGTTTGCGCTTTGCAGCATCGAGGATCCTTGTTTCTCTAGGCTCCTCGGCAGCAGTTTTATTCTGTGGCTTTTTATGGGAGGGCGCAGACTTTTTGGGCTCACGCGTGGGAACTGGCCGGGAATCTGCCTCTTTCGACCCTTCATTGACAGCTCCATGGCGTGGTTGATCCCGGACAGGAATAGGCTCTTCAGCATCACCCATCGCCGTAGGTTGCACATCTGCCTTCTGAGGCTTATGCTCCTTCGGAAATCGCTGTCTCGGGATATGAGAGCGACCGAGATTCCTCGCCCGGTCCTTACGCGAGACATGGAATTGAGGCGAGTCGTCGATATCCCACATGGTATCAGCTTGCCGTGTAGGGTTCGTGCGCCGTTCCAAGACAGCCTGCAGCTTCTTTGCCGGTTCTGTCGGCTGTTGCTCACCCTCTTCCGGGATACGATTTCGATGAGGAGGAGGGAAGAAGGCAGACGGACGAGGGGTGACTGGGACGATAGGATCCGATGCATAAAGACCCTGTCCATCGTTCCCACGACGTTTCTTCTTTGGGGTTGGTGACATTGCGACTGCGGCCCTGAAATCTCGATCGTCTGTCGATAATATGTTGATATCGACGTCAAAACGACCAGCATCAGCGTAGGGCGAGACATCCGCGGCAATCTCGGTGAGTGCCCTGCGCTGTCTTCCACTCGGGCTGGAGAATATCTTTGAATGGAAATAGTCTTTCGCGGGTGAGGAGCTATCCGAAAACAGAGGCTGGGAACGACTAGCTCGTTCGTGCGTGGCAACGTAAACAGGGGGTAGGTCGTCGTCCTCTTGATCCATGGCATCGTTGTTCCCGTCAACGGCCCAAGCCTGGCTAGGGAAGCGGCTAGGACTCGTCTCCGGTACCCTCGTCGACGGCACAGCATCGCCGAAGCTCCCTGGGCGTTGGATGGGTGTCTCGGCAACACGAGATGGCATTGACGACGACTTTTCTCCGAGGTCTCGTTTTTGCACTTTACCGATGGGGATTGTGTGGTTTTGCGTAGCGGGAATGCTCTGCCAGTCTCCATTGTCTTCCTGGGTGGCTGGAACCCGAAGCCTGGTTGAGGCACCAACATCCGAGCCGGCGGAGTGTGACCTGGCCCGTGCTGTGGTGTTGTGATCGTCAAGCCTGAATGAGACTCGGCTGCGTTGAGATTCGGAGGGAGGAGATGACTGGATGCCAAGGTTTTTCGTAGGTGACGGCGTGGTCTTCGAAGGACTAGCATGGTGTCGTGAACCAGAGTTGAGGACCTGGTTACCGTTCCACGGTCCGTCTACGGCGGCCTTTTCAAGGCCATCGACATCTTGAGGCTCTGGAGATCTCTGAGAATCTTTCACAACCAATACCTGGGATGACCGACCAGCTCCATTCCAAGTTTCATCTGCAGTGGGTTCCTGGGAGTTTGAAAACGGATGCACATACTCCGCTACTGGTTGTCTGGGGTTATTGTTTGAGCTCTCATATAGATCAAGGACCTGAGACAGCCGGCCGTGAGCGCTGCCCGCACCATCAAGTTGGTTTTGCGAATTGTCCAGACAATTTTCTTTATCTTCCTCGGTTGAAGGGTCGGGATCTTGAGACCGAGGTACTGGCGGGACCAAGTCTTCTTCCTGTTCTGTTTCTTCTTCACTGGCAACTCCAACGACGGGAGCAGCGGCGCATTCTTGCATGTCATCCTCAAAGGCCGTGGGCACAGGCGGCACCGGCCACTTCCGTCGCTCGGGCCGCCCACTCGGTGACATGCCACGCATACTGGCGGGTCGCTTCCGCTGGCTCGGTGACCTCGCAGGCGCCGTGAGGCCGGCGAACTGCGCTGTAGTTTCCGCATCTATCGTCTTCTGTCTCCGCAGCTGTTCGACGAAGCTAGGTTCTTTATCGAATTCGCCGTCGCTCTGGTCCTCCGAGTAAACAATTTCTGCCGACCGGGCCATTCTCTCTTGCATGGCCTTGTCGCGGCGAGACTGCGATTCTTTCATAGTGATGTAGTGTAGGTGTGGCTCCGACGAGTCTTGCGGAAAGGTGGCCGCGAGGTTATGCAACGGGGACGACAGGCCATGCGAAGGCGCATGGTTCTGGATCGGAAGATTAGGCGATGGCCGTTCAGACAGCGGTTCTGATAGCTGCCCATTGACCAACGGCGAGGACGGGACCTGAGTTGCTCTAAAAACCTGGCTCAGGGCCATAATCCCCCCGCTCGATTCAACGTTCGCCGCCAGCGGATTTCGCGAGGCACAGGGGGTTCCAGTTGCAGGGGTACCCGGGGGACCCAGCTTCGCAGCCGATGCCGGAGTCTTCGATAGGAACCGTTGTGATTCGGGGAAGAGGTTTGGCTGGTAGACCATAGGAGACGACTCCCCTAGCTTGGAGCTGCTCTGGTCATCGTTATCTTCCAGATTAGTCGAATCGATATTGGTGGCGTCGAAACCCGACAAGAGATCAAGATGGCCACTATCTCCCTCATGCAGAGTCATGAGTGTCGCACGATCCCCCAGGTTGCTATCGAACGCCGCCGTGGTGGCCGCCTCCTTGTTCTGCCGTATCACGTCGTCGTAGACCGATTGCGAGATCACCTGCGTATCCGACGGCATCGAGTCTGCCGTGTCCATTCTCAGATGCTGAGAGTCTCGAGGGCGAATGTCGGGTCCTTGTTCGGGGGACGGCGAATGGGGTTGATGCGTCGGGGACTTCCGTGTGGCCTCCTGGCTCGCAAGCGGCACGCTCTCATGCGAAATGTGGCGGCGTCCGTGGTCGACGGTGTCCGAAGGCAGGTCCTCAGTCACCTCAAGCTCATTCAAGAGATGTTGTGATGGTGGAACATCCTAGATGTATGAACCAGTGTCGGTTAGTCGCCCATCCAGATCAGGCTCGGCACCAGACCGACAAAGGTGACACTCACCAAGCCCAGCGCGACGCGTTGTAATTTCACAATGTCCAGGCTGTCATCCTGAGTTTCCATGATCACCTTCACTTGCAGTACCTGACACCGCAATCAAGAATTTGCATCATCGGGAGGGCGCTTTTTGCTGTTGTCAGACAGGCTGGGGGGAAATTCTACTCCGCAGAAGCGGTTGGGATCTGCTTGGGGGTTTCGCCAAACGCGAAACGCGTCCCGCACGTGATGTGCAATATTACCGGTTTGGGACGGGCCAAGCCTTACACCTAAGGCTCCACTATATCACATCGCAAACAATAGACGGTGCTGTAGATTGATCTCAAGCTTGTTTTGATACTCAGTTTATTGGTTCTACAGGGCAATATGAGTATGTGCCAATCAAATGGCGGTGGCAACAGGGGATAGGTTCGTGTAATGGTCCCTTTGAGACGGTACTACGTACCAGGACCAGTCACAACGCAGTCTCAGTTTAGGTTTGCGCATCTCTACAAATACAGACGGACGCGTGCATGTCTATGTCGACAGGACCTGAGAATCTCCCTTCTGCTAATACTCTCGGTGTTCTTTAGTATATCCTTTAGAGTTTGGTGTAGTTCCTTCCCTAAAGGTCGGTCGCTTTTCTCTACCAAGGGTTTGACATCATAGAATACAGTATACCCAAGCAACGAACGTTCAATCGCGCGTCCGATTGGGCACCCACCGCCGCATCACCATCTCGCGGATGCTGTAGCGAGAAAGAAGGGCCCCGATGTCACTCGTGGAACCTTCCCCTGCGGCGCAAGGGCCCGGCGGTGGCACCTCCACATAGCAGATAACTAGGCTCTTCTTGACCTGGGCCTGCACACGGTTCACGCAATGAAGCCACCACCAGCTGCGTGTCTGGTTCCGGTCACACTGCGCTCGGCGGGCCTCGGTCTCAGACCAGTAAGGATGGCTATAGGACGGAATGACGACAACGGCGAATTCGGCGTGGGAGAAGACAGGGCCGCGGTTGTAAAGGAGGTAGTCCACGCCGAACTTCACCCCCGAGCGCACTACCCAACCCAGGGATCGGAAATGGTGGTACACGGCATATGAGACCAGGAAGGGATCATCCGGTTTCGGATCGGCGGAGGAATCTTGCGCGGGGAAGTGTGAATGTCGGCAAAATAGCGGGAGTAAAGAGGATGCCGGTAGCAAAGTCTTTCGCTTGCCGTCGTATACATCTAAGGTACCCAGCCCGTAGGCCAAGAAAAATGCCTCCTCGTTGGACAACTGCAGATGCTCCTCATTCTGGAGCGGAGCCGGTTCCAGGGGCTCAGCCTCATCCCCAATGGGATCGAGCAGATGAACGGCCGAATCGGATGTGATCTCCTTTGCCTGAACGACTGGAGAAAAGCGCACGGTTTTACCACCGGCCGGCCGCTTCCCCGCAGGATCAGCGACACGTTCCTCCCCGTCTTGCGCAGCTAGCCGTCGCGACTCTAGAAATCTGGCCTCTCTGGCTTTTCGCAAGGAGAATTTCTCTGTGTTCGGAGCCGTGCCGTCCGTGCCGTTCGTGAGACCATCGGCGGATGGTGGCAGGGCATTGTGGTCAACGGACAAATCGGCGGCGTCCCGTGCGGCGGCTTCCGCCTTCAATCTTTCCTCCACGGCGACCCTCTCCATCCTCGCCCTCTCCAACTTCAACTCACGGCGCTCGGACCTGCGTTGGCGCGTCATGTCTTCACTCGCGACGGTCCCCAGGAGTCCTCTCCGCTTCTTCTCCCGACCCAGCCAACTCGGCTCACTGCGACTCAAGGTCCCCTTGCCGAAGAATCCCATTTCCCAGAGGGCACGGATCGCCTTCTCGTCCGTGACGTGGACGGACGAGGTGTCTGCATCGAAATAGGCAGGGTATACATCCTGATGAGGCGGAGCAATGAAATAAGTCAAGTAAGACAGCAGAACGCTGACGATCGACAAGGGATTATGCGGGATCAGCGGTGGAAGAGGATGGACATTGATCGGAAGAGGAAAGCGATAGATCTGTTTGAAATTGGGTCTTGGGGGCCGAGGGGCACGAGGCCGGGGAGCGCCCGGCTTGGACTCGGGTTGACTAGGGACTGGCAACGCCGCCGACGGCGAGGTGGACGTAGAATCATTTGCCATGGTTTATTTATGATAATAGATTGGATTGATTGGAAAATTCTACTTGAAGAGTAACCGCGAAGAGTCAGCGACATAGCTCTCTGTTACGCGAGACCCACATTGCCAGTGGCCGGGAACAAAAAAGAGCAAAAAATAACAAGAACAAGTGTTTGAATTATTCTCCTCAGATACCGTTGTAGTCAAATACACCCATCATCGACAACAGCTAGAAATCAAAGTGCCATTGCCTTTGGGTATAAATTGTCATCATCACCGGAGAATAGAGACAAGCACCTGTCACAAGCTTGACAGTGCTAGTTTGATGCTTACCAGAAAGACTTTTCTGGGTCATCCACGGTCCCACGAAGAGGACTGAAGTTGTAGATATTTAGAATACAGTTGATGGTTAGAGAAAGCCTCCAGCATAATCATGCTAAATGCCGTGGATGATGCGCATCATCATATCATCATCATCGGAGCATCCTCCAGTGTCTTACTATGTGGACAGAGGAGACTTTGGTTGTGAAGAGAAAGTGAAAAAGAATCGCGCGGTGCCGCAGCTTAAAAAGAGCATGTGGTGACTCAGCATCCGGTTAAGGCAACACTAACCTACTCTAGTTAGTACTCTTATCAGCCGAAGTATATACAGTGTAGCTGCCTTGAGGCACTCGGTCGTATGTGAATTCTTTCTTCGGGCTAGTCAACGATTGCTCTCAAAGGTGAGGGTTGAGACGAGTCTACCTGTCGCAACAGATTCTTCTCTAGCACGGTGGGGATTTTTCGACGATTGAAGGCATGACCGGGAAACCGCCACGATTTACTTGTTAAACGGCCAAGCGCCCATGCAGCTTGTTCAGCAGCCGCGCGCGCGACTCGATCGATGAATTCTGTCTTGGCTTATTTCAGAATCTCCTGGGTTTTATTGTACTGGTTGGGTCGCACAGCACCTTCCTCAGGCCATAGGTTGCCCAATGACTCTTTCAACTGGCACATCAATTCCATGTCTTTGATCGCACCAGAGGCATCCTTGCCAATAGAGACGGCTTCATCTGCAGAGACTTTGAGAGGAAAAGGAGGGTTTCCGGAGCTTGAGACACCCAGTAGACAGGGCCATTATCCTATAGTTCAAGTATCATAGAGAGATATAAGGCCTCCTCGTCGACAAGGAGATTCTGAGCTAACAACATCATATCAAAATTTGTGGAGCGCCGGAACTCCATGGCGTTGAAGAGCGGTTTGTATCATCGATGAACTCTCGCCCTGTTGATGGACCAACAGAGAAACCAGGCTCCGAGACGCTGGATCCATCCGCGTCCGCCTTGAGGAGAGTGCCCTCACCACAGTTGGTTAGGTCAGGTGAGTAGTATAGACTGCCGTATTGGGAGAATGATGCCGGCATCCAAGATGTTTGATACCCAGAAATTATTTTGACGAGTTCAAAACCTCTTCTTAATATCCATTCTTAGCCCAATTCTGTCCAGCTGCATTCCTATGGCCTTTTCCATGATTATATATTCAGCTCCAACCGGGCTGTTACTTGCTTTTGAGCTCCACGGACAATCAATGGGTCTCCAATCATCCTAGCTCATGCTAATATAACCTAATCCATATATAAAAGCCAGAGAATATACTGTACTCTATCACTTTGGTCTATTACTTATCTCCACTTATAGGTAACTGGTTGGGTAAGAATTACTCGGATGATATATATTACATAAGTATTTCTCTAATTTTACTTAGTAAATAGTAAGACAACAGCCTCAATAATAATCCTGTCCAAAACTGGGTATGTATTCCATAAGTTCCGACTATTCTATAAACTCTCGTAAATCGGCCATCATCATAAGCATGCAGGGTTGAGAACCAAAGGATCCTCAGCGGAAGATAATCATCAATAAAGAAAAGACACCCGAGATTTTTTGGGCCAAACTCCAAACCAGAAGCTCATCTGATGCCATTATCGCTTGCGGGAGTTGATATTCCTGCCAGCGCCCACCCGGACTCGCCCACCCTGCCGACTGCGTTCTCCAGTCAGGATACCAGGCAAGTAGTCCTCATCCATCAAGTCGTGCTCTCTTCGCTGTCTTCGGCTCTCTTCCGCAGTGGCTCTGGTAAACTCCTTCTGATCTTCGGTAAGAATCAGCTCCGTTCCCCAACCGCCCTTGCCACCACCTCCTTTCCATTTCCCGTTCGAACTACCGGCGACGGGCTTGGGAACGCTGAATCGGTTGCCCCGGTTGTTCCACTGCATGTTCTTCTTCAGGTGCATGGTGAACTGGCCGTTGGCATGGGTGGTGCAGGAGACACGGGTGAGGGTGTCCTTGCCACACCGCGGACAGAACTGCTTGCTCATGTCTTTGGTGGTCAGGAAACAGCCGTGGCAGCGTTTGATGAACGACTTGAGATGCTGGATCCTCTGCAGGGTCGACGTCGAAAGCAGGTTCAGGTTCATCTGAAGCAAGACATTTTGGCACTAGAAAATCACTCGTGGTCAGCTACCTTGCCTTGCGACAGGTCAATCGGATTGCACTTACGGCAAAATCGGTGGTCATGGTGGCAACCTGCATCACCTTCGGCCCGGGTCCAACAGACGCTGTCCCATTCTCATCACGAACCTGGTGCTTTTTCAGGTTGGAGGGTGTGATCCAGCCTCCATCATCGTCGGACGCATCGTCTTCCTCCTGAGATTCTTGGGCATCCGAAGGGTTCACCTGTTCGTTCGATTCAGGCACGTCTGGCTGCGCCACCTCGGACTCCTTTTGCTCCGACTGGCTGTCATCATTTTCCAACGAAGCCTTTTGCAAGTCCTCCGTGACCGCGTCCACCTCAACATTGCTGGACGGGGCATCCGACGATGCAGGATCTGCTTCTGTTTCCGCCTTCTTTTCCTCTTCCTTGACGGGCGGCTTTCCGTTGACCTGCTTCTGACCCGGCACGCTTCGCAACCTCCAATCACCACCGTTCCTCTCACACTCAATCTCGTAAGCGAGCGCCAGGACCTCAATATCCGTTTTACTCAACACCGATCGATCACCCGTCTTCCTCGAGAACTCGCTCAGGACCTGGAAACTTTTCGGGGTCGGGTTGCGCTGCTTCACGAACGGCAGGTAGAGCGTCTCGACGCGAGTCCGGGCGTCGGGATCGCGAATCTCACGGACGACCGACGAGGGGATGACGAGTTCCTCGCATTGTTGCAGTAGGGTCGATAATGGCGGGGTATTTTTCAAGATGGGGCCCGCATCGAGGACGATTGTGTGGACGGGCTTTGGGGGCGTCGAGGCTGTCGAGTCCGCCATTTTTGTTTTTTTCAAATCCTTCTGCGATCAAAAGAACCTTAGTGGGAGGCGGTTGGGAGGGGATAGTGGGGGGTGTTGTCGTCCTGAGCAACTGTCACCATCCAATGCGGGATGAAGAAGCGCAGGGAATTTTTTTTTCTATGTGGTCCGTGCGGGCGGGATCCTTATCTTAGCGTCGGAGGCGGCTTGATCGGCCCGGTTAGTTGATGAAACAACAAACAACAAACATATGCAGTTCTGGATCTGTATGGCCATGTTAGCGAGTGTACGAGTCAACTTGATTGTTCCTATCGGCTGGGATCTCTTCTGGAAGCAAGACTCGGTACCTCGAAAAGCAGAATTCTATCTATCTATGACATGATCCTGGTTAGTGTTATCCATCAGGATGATCGCATGCATCATCCATGGATGCCGCAGGATAGTGAATTCCTCGGTCAGCAGTACCAGAGGGATTCAGATAGATCGAAGGGCTGTCCAGTTCTCAGCTTCATGTTATCCAGAATCTGAGGACTGGTCCACGTGAGGCTGGATCGTGGACGATATGTAAGTCGGTGCTGTGTATTCTCGGTGGCGCAAACAATGCATTAAAACCACACATATATTTAAATTTATTCAGCTGAAGAAATAGTAACAACCAGCCAAAATCATTGGCGAGATCGTCGCTGGAATCGATCTATCTGTCATCAAATCAAGGATGCACAAGTACTCTGCAGCTCATGCATATGATCTCCATCTCGATCCGCTCCGTCGTACGTAAGACGGCCCCCTAATTTATCGATTAATATACCGACCGCGATAGCTGGAGATATGTTTAACTATGATGGTGGAGCCTTTCAGCTCTACGCTATTGTGGGCGGCTCTTGCGTCTCAGTTGAAGTACTTCGACAGACACCCAATGCATGTGATTCAGTGGAGTGCTTTTGTCGATATAGATACATGCATTCGGTAACCCCGCCGAATGAGATCCTCCTTGATGATCATGGAGACGTTGTGATTCATGTACTGTCCTTCCACGCTATCTTCCCGGGCCTAATTACGGGATGCTATAATTGCTTCATGATGTCTGAAGACAGGTTCAACCGTTCGTCGCCAAAAGTACCTCGATAGAGAGTTGCTTGGACGAGACACATCCATTGTATAGATGAAATAAATCAAATTGATGACTCTATACTACCTTGACCAACCTCCCGTCCACCCGAATGGATAGATTTCAAATATATACCCTTGCTGACGACAGGGAAATAAGAAGGACAGTACTCCACTTCTCACCGGAGCGACCCGAAGGTAACAACAATGATAGACAGAGGCATGGTTGGTACCTTGCCGGTAGGTACTTCATGCCATGGATAGAGATACCTATAGATGGAATTATGTGGACTGAAGAAGGGCCAATTTTGGCACCCCATCGTTTTGGGGTGAACCCATCATAACACGAACTAGTCGAATACCACCAATAATAGTATACAAATGTCAGCAAGGTCAATCACAACAATAATGATCTATATATCAGTTCAGCCAGCTCCCCTGACTTCCCCTAGTTATACACCGTCTATTACCAAGAGAGACATTGGCAAACATTGGCTTGGCTCCATAATAAGGGGATCCAGACCCAATCATTTACCACAGAATGTGGCTCAAGTGATGATGACCCCGGCAAAGCGATTCGGCCATGTTAATGTGGGCGTTTCTCTTCGCTGTTAGGCTGGTACAGAGAGGAGCGGTCGATCTGGCTAGCTGAGAGTCAAAATCCAATGGTTCTGTAGGGGATGGTTTAATGAAGCTACCTGAATAATTGACAACAATCATAGCAATCGCGACTTGCTAATGTCCACGATCACCGTGATGGCAGTGGTCACGACTCGACCAGCCCATCATACTCCACAGCCCACGCTTTCTATCACTCCACTTCCACCTTTACTCCCACTCGCACTTTCCACCTCCAGTCCCCGCCCAACCCAACTCTACTATGTATGTATCTACTGTCACGCCAAGGTCGTCTACTGGATCTTGTCAAGCAATATAAAAGTTTGTCCTCCAATCGTGTGACCATTAAGCGATAATATGGCTACGACTTTGTTTGATGACTCCCCTCAAGCTGAAGGGTTCACTACACCCGCGGCGCGAAAATGTGACCTGTCAACTGATCGCACAGACCATGCTCCTCCAGACTCAAGATGAGATGCTGTTTGACATGGAGCCATAGTGGGCTGATGGCCTTTGCCGCACAGAGTGTCCTGCTCTTATTTGCGATCCTGATGCATGGTACTTCCGCCCCCTGCATGTTCGTTATTCAATGTGGCTCACGTCGGCGGCAATCACGCCTGCAGACCACACAAGTCCTCCAAAAAAAGAAATATGATATATCGTATCCTCTAGGCCCAACCTAACGGGGCCAACTGAGGTCCTCCGTCGCAGTTCTATCGTCCACTGTGCCATTCGATTGGAAATAATGCTCCATTTGTGAACACCATAGGTGCCGCGAGACGGTGCCCAATCTTGTAACAGGGGACGAGGGTTTGATGTTGCATCCCTTACTCTATAAAATCTCCTACGAATTTGAGGGTGGAATGATTCCCTTACACGCCTCAGCCCCTTTCCTACTACCTAGGGGTCTACGAAACGAGACAACTGATGTCACGAAGGAGAGCCTAGGTGGTCTCCCGGTCACTGTTGACTCTCAAACTTTTGGTTCGACCAGGGGTGCGCCCTCGGGAAGAAAATTCGAATCCCTGCTGCAGCAATTTGAGGCTTTACTCGAGGGAGAGTCCCTTTGACAGCTCCAGGTGCATTTGGAGAGACTAGGGATTCAACCATGCTGCCACGATCTATCTACTTCGACGCAAGACATGTTTTTATAGATCGTATTGGAACAAATCAATGAGGACCAGAAGTCCGTGTATGCGGATGGACGTCTCGATGCACACCGATCTCCCCACATCGTCATTCGAGAAGGGTTTCGATTCGTCGTCGATCCTTCCAACGCCCGCTCCACCAATGCTTCTCTGTCTCTTGACTGGTCCGGGTCGGTTCCCTCGACAGTGGAAACAACACTTATCGTTGATCATTGACGTTGGCCAACAGCCCTAGTGACTCCAAAGGGGTGGAATTGGTCGCTTGATCATCCTTGCCCCGGGGAATCTAGTAGGCTTCCCAAAAGTCAAATATGGAAGGAAGTGAGAAAAAAAAAAATCTTGATCAGAAAAAAATAAAGAAATGGGAGAAGAGAAAGTTCACATCTCATTCCCATGGATCTGGATCTTTCGACTTGTCTTTTTCAAACGGTTACTGTGGCTTTTCCTGACCATTTGCTTATTTGTCCCCTCCCTTGCTTGCTTTTCCCTTCGTCGCCTCCCTTCTCCCTATTGGACTCAGCCCATGTCTTAAGCATGAGCTCCGGGCCACCAATCCGAAAAAGCAATGAGACATTGAAGAATGATCTTCACTGACAGGGCAGTGGTTTCAATTACTTTCAAAAGTTCGAGGCGTTTCCGGGGTCGAAGGGAAAGGTTTATAGATCCATCGTCCCCCCACCACCCGATCTTGCCTTTTTGCTCTGCGATGTAATCAACGATATACTCTTTCGGTAACACTGGGCATGGGCCATACATACCAGCTTGCTTCAACGTTGCTATCCCATATTTGTGTCCACCGGCAGCCTGGCCGGTATTGATTACAAAAGCATTAGGGCAAGACAGAAGGAATTCGAGAGAAGAAGCACAACTTGACTCCGTCTTGGACGCGAGAATGACGGGATCTACTCCTGGACTCCGTCGAAGGGACGGAGTCCAGCCGTACCTCTCCCATGGAGGAGCGAAAGCACTGTCCGTTAGCATCGTCTTCACAAGTCTAGCATGTCTTTTCGTTGTCGCACGACTCTACACGCGGCGGGTGTTGATGAAACGCATGGAAGGCAATGACTGGATGGTTCTTATTGCGCTGGTAAGATGAGTTTGACACATCTAGCCAACGGCCCCACATGATGGTACTGACATCTGAGCTCAGTTGTTCTCCTTCGTCTTCATGGGGTTCTTCATAGTGGAGGCCTTTAACGGTATAGGGATGCATGGCGCCGACATCCCACCTGAAATCCTCTTGAAACAGATGAAGGTAAGGCAGCCTTGGGGGGGAAGTAATGTACAGTGCGATGTCTAACAGTATGTGGCAGGCCTTCTGGATCACGATCCCCTTCTACAATGCTGCGCTGTTGAGCGCGAAGGCGTCTATCCTCTTGCAGTACTATCGCGTCTTCCAGACATCCCGGATGCGCACTATCTCGTGGGTCATGATAGGTGTTTTGGCAACATATGGATCGTGGGCGGTCCTGAGCGGTTTCCTCAACTGCATTCCGGTGGCCAAATTCTGGGACCCATCCATCACGGGCTACTGCCTGGATCAAAAGGGGCTGTGGTTCTCCAACGCGGCCATGCACATTGCTACCGACTTGGCCATTTTGATCATTCCGATTCCAGCCCTGATCGGACTGGAGATCCCGAAGAGACAGAAGATCGCCCTGATCTCGGTCTTTGCGCTCGGTGGATTGTAAGTCGGATCTATAGCCGTATGGAAGGGTAAAGATAACGGCTAACATGAGACCATGCAGTGTTTGTGTCACCAGCGTCTGTCGTCTAGTCTCCTTGAAGAAGATCTCCGAGTCCGCCGACCCTACCTGTACGCCGCACGGTCTCCCCACCATCAACCAAGAGATAAAAACTAACCTTTCAACTCAACAGATGACAACGTCGGCGCGGCCGCATGGTCCGCCATCGAATGCAACACCGGCATCATCTGCGCCTGTCTCCCAACACTCCGACCACTCATCTCCCGCGTTGTGCCCCATCTCCTCTCATCATTCAGCACAAACACCGAAACACCATACAGCAACATGCCGCTATCGCACGCACAAGCCCCCTCCTACTGGAACGGCACCGGAACAGTAACGACGACAATCAGCCGCGGCGACGACCTAGAGTACGGCCGCGAGCATTCCGAACGCATGCTGACGCTCGTCTCCGAGAGCGACTTCGACGGCAAGCGCAAGCTGACGCTTAAGGATACCAAGGACGTGGAAGACGCGAAGGAGCCCGTCGTGGAGATGGAAGCGCGGGCTGAGTCGTCATCGTCGTCAGCGTCGTCTGAGCCATCGAAGTGATACATCTTATGACATTTTTTCATTCCATTCTTTTGTCCCTTTCTCAAAGGGATAATCATGACGAAAACACTACTCCTGCTGCCAGCACGTCAATGCTTCTGTGGCAGGGTAAAACCAACTCTATATATAATCAATCCCTCACGCTTTGATATCCCCTTTCATATACTCTCCCTCTTTATCCTTTTCTTTTTTTTTCTCTTCTTGTTATTTTCTTCATCTTCTTTCTTTTTAATCTTGGCTGAACAAGCTGTTACCATATATTACTACTACAACACTCATGTTTTGATTCCCTTCTCCTTACTGTTTCACTATGCATACCCATCCGCAAACATCTGTAACTTAGCTCAATACCAATTTCCTAGCGTGTTCTCAAGACGGATTTGATACAAGACTTTCTTACAGCGAGAATATAAGGATAGAGTACTCCGTAGAGTAGAATTAGATGAGAATGGGGACGGTTGTTAATGAACGAGTGAGATGTATTGAATGTATCTAGCTCTACACGTAGTGTAAGCTATAGCTTATTATGAAATGTCAGTCAGTCTATCATACTCGTATTCATTCATATCCAACGATACGCCAAGCTAAGCTATATAATATAGTATTATCCTCCTCCCTTCCCCTCTCTTCCTCTCCTCCCATATAAGGGAAAAAAAAATAAAAAATAAAAACTACAAATCAGCAAACTCCCGATCCACCTCCTCAAAATGATCAAAGAACCCCTTGAACAGCTGGACGCCCAGCCCCGGATCCAAACTACCAGTGGTCGCACGAATGCTATGCATACTCAGCTGGGGGATGCCGACGTCGATAGCGCGGAAGCCAAGACGAGAGCTAGTCATGGGGCCGATGGTGCCCCCAGAGCGGGAGTCATTGCGGATATGGAAGACCTGGAGTTTGGCGTCGCATTTATCAGCGACGCGCTGGATGAAGCCGTAGCTGACGCTGTCGGTGGTCATGTGGCCGTTTGAGTCTGCGGAGACGGCGACGCCGACGTTGAGGCGCGGGGAGTGGTTCTCGAGGTAGGCGTTGAGGAAGTTGGGGTTGACGGCGTGAATGACGTCTGAGGAGACGAAGAAGCTGTTTGCCGCGGTCTGGGAGACCAGGTTGGGTCCGTAGTAGTCTGCTGATGGGGCCATTGCCTCGGTGATGCGCTCGAATACGCTGCTCATGAAGTTGGACTGGGCGCCTTGGCGCAGCTGGCTGCCGATTTCCTCGTCGTCGAACATGCCGACCATTTTGACTGTTTCGGTGGCCTTGTCGTCGGACGATGCCAGGAGTGCTTCCTGCGCGGCGTAGCAGCAGAGCTTGTCGTCGATGCGGCCCGCGAAGATCAGGTCCTTCTCGAGGCCGCCGAGCCGCGCCGCCTGGCTGTCGTACAGCTCCAGCTCCCAGCTGAGGATAGTGTCCGGGTCGTGGATCTGCAGTTCCTTGCAGATGACGCGGACGAGCTTCTCGGGTTGAGAAGAGGCGAACGAGTCCCCGGGCTTGATGCTGGCATCCGCGGCGGCGGGGGCCTGGAAGAGGTCGGAGTTGTCGACCCCGATGATGGGCACCATCTGGGTCTCTTTGTTGAAGGGGCCCTGCGATGGGGCGCCGAAGTGCTGCGCCAGGGTGGGGATGCGCGCGATGGGCCAGTCCAGCTTGACCAGCTTGGACTTGACCATGCCGGAGTCGGAGTCGCGCACGATGACGCGGCCGCCGATGGACAGGTCCCGGTCCCACCAGGTCGGGCCCAGACCGCTCGCGTAGGGGGCGACGGCCAACTGGGCGTAGCCGGCCTTGGAGGGGAGCTTGGAGACGGGCTTCAGTTTGGCGGTGAGGGCGTCGATGTGGCCGGCGACGATGGCCATGCCGTTCCCGGTGCGGTAGTTCTTGCCGATGGAGAAGGCGATGAACGAGCTTCCGTTCCGCGAGCAGTAGTATTTTCCGCCCCGCTGCAGCCTGTTTGTCCAAGTGTCTCGCTCTGAGAGACGGCGGTAGCCGCTCTGCTCGAGCTGTTTGGTGAAGCTGTTCACGGCATGGAAGGTGGTGGGATTGTTGGTCATGAAATCACAGTACGGTTGGGAATAGTCGCCCGGAGAGATGGCAGCACCGGGAGAGGAGGCAGCGCCCGGAGAGGTATCCTCGGTAGTGGACCGCGATGGAAGGGTGGTGGGTGGTGATTGAGTCAATGGAGGGACTGGAGGCCTCCATGACTCGGTTTGGAGCTCTGAAAAGCATTTCTTGGTCATGGTGGTGGGATGGTATAGCGTTGAGAGTGATAGAGTATATAGAATAAAGTAATAATTCGAGAGTTGCACTGAGATGGATGAAGTGAGAGAGATGAAGTGGAGATGAAGGGAGAAAGAGGAGAAAGAGAGGAAGATGCGGAGAAGGGAGGATGACGCCGGCCTCAGGCATGGGGAGATCCCTGCCCGATGTGGCCAACTGGTCAGCAGGGACGAGTGGAGAATGGATCGCCGGTCGATCTACGACACCACTATGACGAATGGACGGATCGGTCGAGGATTGCTACTATATTTATAAGGGACTCGTCTGATTTGGGGTGTCTCGTGATACTAATATATCTACTGTTCAAAGCATCCATAAAACCATACCATCACTCGTTGGATCCCACCACCGCATTCCAATTGGCCAACCCATCCTCACAGACGTCGGTGATGGCGGGCCCCGTGGCCGTCGCGATCTCCCGGTGCTTGCGCACAATCACAAAGCGGACCGGTCCCACCTGCCCGTGGAAGGGCACCGAGAAGTGGTTGATGCCCGGCTGGGTGGCCTGGAGCACCGTGGGCGTCGCGTACCCGATTTGCACGTGGAGCTCACTCGGTTTGGCGAGCGCAACGGTCACAAAGACTCGGTCTTGGGACAGCTCGGACGGCGCTAGGGCGGGTTGACCAAAGGCCGGGTTGTTTCCCGTCGTCCCGTCCGAGTTCCCGCAGTGCCCCGGGGTGCGTCGGTACCAGTACACAATCTTCTCGGTGAAGGAGACGGGATACCGGGGGTTGTTCAGGTCGGCGGCCCCGCCTTGCCGCTTGTAGGCGTCGATGTAGTAGGGGAGTAGCACACGCCAGGCGTCGTGCGGGCAGCTGGAAACGTATCGCGAGGACCCCTCGGGCAGTCCCGCCTTGTAGATTGGACCGATATAGTGGGACTCGCCGTAGTCATTCCAGCTGAGGATCTACCGCAAAGAAAACATTTGGGTAAGCTCCAAGAACTGAGGCAAAAGATAGAAGAAAAGAACGAAAGAGAACCACAGACCTGAACGAGAGGGGGCTGGAAGTCGATAACCTGCTTCCACCGGTCGTGCCATAAATCATCCCCCCGCCACAGCCAATTCTTGTTCCACTGAGGAAGATTGGTGTAGAACCAGGGGGATACTGGCATCATGTACGGCTTTCCGGCGATCGCCTTGGACCAGGCCTCATCACTGGCAGTCGTCATGCCCTGGGCACCCACGGGCCAGGCGTCCCAGCTGAAGGCCCCGTCGATAGTGTCCAAAACACCCCCGATACCCCCCGGAGACAGACTGGTCCAGTCGGGGATGAACATGCACCCGGTAGCGTGCTTGATGTTGGGCCAGTCTCCCGCGTTACCGGGCCCTTCGAACGTGGACACCATGGGCCGGCCTTGCCAACGAAACTGGGCGGCGCGGTGTTTGTAGGTGTTGATGGTGGAGATCACCCGGTCGGCGGGCCATGGGCCGCCCGACGCATAGTCAAACGACAGGAAAAGGGAGAAACCTCCCAGCCTCTCGGCGATATCGTAGGCGGCGTGGAGGGATTGGTCGGTGTGATGGTCCTGGGGGGCAATGTTTAACGCAAAGCCGTCGATATGGGCCTTCTTGGCCTCGCTTATGTCAAACTCCCATTGCTCTGGTGTGGTGGAATACGTATTTCCAATCTGGATTCGGTTAGCTACGGGCGGTATCCTGTCACGAGGAGCGGTGTCCATACGATGAAATGGGCAAAGACGTGCCGTGGACCCGTCGGGTGGGACTCGGGCGGAGAGGCCGCTGGAGTTGTGCCTTTTTTCCCAAAGAAGAATCCGGTCAGGAGAGAGAGTCGCCTCTGGAGGAATGAGGGCATGTATTGGTAATACTTACTTTGGGACTGGGGCTTCTGATGTTCGTGATGATGGTGGTGGTGGTGGTGGTCCTCGTGGTGTTTATCCTTGTGATGGACGTGTTTTAAGATGCGATCCAGATGTTTCATGATGGCTACTTAGGGCTTGATGTGAGAGATCAGACTGAAATAACAACTACCTCTGAGCCGTGGGATCTCGGGACACACGATCAATATAGCCATCGACCGTTTCCCATGCCACGTAACCGATGAAGACGAGAGTGACCTGTCAGACGCAGTCTCTCGTCATGGAATTGTTGTCCATGCAGCATGCGTTGCATTATTGCATTTGGTGGTAAAATTAGAAGAATGGTCTACGTCGCACCGGTCATCGTCCTCATCGTGGTCGTCAATGGAGAGAGATGAGGAAGATGACCTGCTTGACCGCCGTGAACCTGTCTGCGACGTCATCCATGCAGCTCGGCCGATATAACGTTGGCAGACATATCTCTCCAGAGACAACGTAGCCTTCTGCAGATAGAGGTGACTGCTTGAGGGCGGATGCGTTGGTGGGGGGGATAGAAGATATCGAGGGTCGTCTATACTCCATCGTCCAGAATTGAGTATACAACCACGTGACTCTACTACTCACGTGCAGCTCCATTACGAATTCTGCATGACAGCTTCAATTCTGCAGACAATTTCTCTCTATCATCTTCTCGATGTCTATGCCGAATGATTACCATCACGACTTCGACCTCTCCCGTCATACCGACTATACGGCGTGCCGAAAGCGGAATTTCCGTTGTTCGGCATTGGAAGATCCGTGATCAGATAAGATCATCGACTGATTGATTCATCTGAGGTGGAGCTGCCTGGTCAGAGTTTTCTCTTCACCTTTCTTCTTTCTTCCCTTATTATTATTATTAATATTTCATTTCACTTTTCCTTTTCATTTCCTCTTCCGTCTTTTGCTCTCTCTCTTCCCGTGGATGCTGGTTGATCTGCAAAAAGTCGGATAATCGGATCCGGTGATTGGCAATGGAGGCTTCTCCATTACGTAGGGCTCCAGGGATCATCACTCTCTTACCTCACCGTACCCTGACGGCGGACATCATTTGTGGACGACGGTTCAAAAAATGCTCTAGTTAGGATGTAGTAAAGTATCACTGATTGATAACGAGGGCTGAACCATGGACATAGGACCCAAGCGGGACGACATGACCACAAAAAAGTTCCCTCCGAAGTCGGGCAGACCGCACGATAATCTAATCTGATCCGATCCGTCCTTGCTTTTTGTTAACCGTTTTCCTCCTCTTTCCCCTCTCTCTCTCTTTCTCTTTCTTCTTTCTCTATCTTCCTTTTCTTCCGTATGATCCTTCTTCTTCCCAGCCAACGGGAATACTTCTTATTATACTTCGATTGATATCTTGTTCGATGTGTAATCGGCCTCCCTCTCTCTCTGATTCCCAATTGGCGTGGTTCAATTCCACTCGCTTACTCTTGGAGACCACGCGCACTTTCCGCTGTTCCGGCCGAGGCTCTCCTGACGCCCTTCAGTACACTCTGAAACTTGATTCTATATCAAACAATTACTATCAGTACTGCTGCTACTTCCACTCTTGCTTGTACTAGTACCATCATTATTATCCTCAACAACGACGGCACTTCTGTCCCTGTTCAGGTACAGATCTCTGCATCGCCATAATCACATGACCGTGCCCGGTTAACCGTCACCGCCTCAGGCCACACCCCCCACCGTCTTCTTTCTTTTCTCTCTCTCTCTCTCTTTATTTTCTCCAACTCACCGTCTGCTCTCCCTCTCCTGGGTTAACGGAGGGTCATGGCCACGCTTGCTCCCTCCATCGCCCCCGCTTCTGCGGTGGCCCCGTTGGTGCCCGCCATTGCGGCCAAGCCGACGGTTTCACCCTCGCCTGGTCCGGGCACGCCCGGATCGATCACCTCGAGAGAATGGGTCATCCCGCCCCGTCCGAAGCCCGGGCGCAAACCGGCCACCGATACGCCTCCCACGAAACGCAAGGCCCAGAATCGCGCTGCCCAGCGAGCCTTCCGGGAACGCCGCGCCGCCCGCGTCAACGAGCTTGAGGATCAGATCAAGCTGATCGAAGATGAACACGACATGTACGTCCTCGGGCTCAAGGAGCAGATCGCCAACCTCTCCCATGAAGTCGACCAATGCCGGAACGACATCAACTGGTGGCGCGACCGCGCCCACTCCCTGGAGAAGGAGGTCTCTGTTGAACGGAGTGCCAAGGAGGCCCTCGTCAAGGAATTCCGCACCTCCCTGTCCGACCCGTCCGCCGCACCCGCCGCCCGCCCGGAGCGAACCGCCGCGCAGACCCGGTCGACGGCCAAGGAATTTGTATCCGCCGCCAGCGAGAAACCGCCAGCACACCACCACAAGGACTTCGTCGACGACGCGGACGAGGTGCCGCTGGGATGCCCGGACTGCTCCTCCGTCCACTGCCAATGCATCGAGGACGCCTTTGCCATCCCGGGAGTCGACCTGTCCAAGCGCCCCGGCACCGGTGCCATCCCGATGACTCGCTACCCCGAGCCCGCCGTCAAGCCCGACCCCGAGGAGATGGAGATCGATTTCACCGCCCGCTTTGCGGCCTCCCGGCCCTCGGACGAGGTCTCCGTGGTCTCGTCGTCCGACTCCCCCGCGGTCGACCCCTGCGGCTTCTGCCAGGACGGCACTCCCTGCATCTGCGCCGAGATGGCCGCCCAAGAGGAGCAGCGGCGGCGCTCGTTCGAGAACAACCGACTGGCCCCCATCCAGAACCTGTCGCAGTTCACGCCGCCGCCCTCGGACGGCGACGTGCGGTCCGAGGTGACTCTCCCCCCGATCAGCCAGGCCACCAACCCCTGTGCTAACGGGCCCGGAACCTGCGCGCAATGCATGGCAGATCCCCAGAGCACTCTATTCTGCAAGACGCTGGCGGCCGCCCGCTCTTCCCGCGGCGCCCCCTCAGGCTGCTGCGGTGGCAAAGGTCCCGACGGCGGCTGCTGCCAGTCCTCGCAGTCTGCCAACCCTCCACGAAGTGGGATTGGCGCTGCCCCCGCCGCGGGCCCCCGCGGGGCAGGGGCCTCGAACCCATCCTTGACCCTCTCGTGCGCGGACGCTTTTACCACCTTGTCCCGCCATCCCAACTTCTCTCGAGCCAGCGACGAGATTTCATCCTGGTTACCCAAGCTGCACCCTCTCCCCAATCCTCGGGATGTCGCCCCCGCCGAGGGCTCACGGGGGCCCATGGAGGTAGAGGCCGCCAGCGTCATGGGTGTCCTGCGATACTTTGACCGGCGCTTTGCCGACAAATAAGGAACTCTTTTTTTTCTTTTCTTTTCTTTTCTTTTCTTTTCTTTTCTTTTCTTTTCTTTTCTTTTCTTTTCTTTTCTTTTTTCCCTTTTTCGTCCTTTTCTTCACTCTTCTCTCTCCCTTTCTTCCTTTTCTCTTCTTTTTCTCCTGTTCGACCGCCTTTGTTTATTTTTCATTTTTAAGTTCTGATGATACCCAAACCTGACTCACGTATGTCTGAGTTTGTACTTTATACGACCCTTGTTTTGTTCATCTTCAGGTTTTGACCAGGTCCTGGGGTTCTGGATCAACCCTGCCATACCCACCACAAAAAAAAAAAAAAAAAAAAAAGTTCGATTACTCGCTTCTGATGGATTCATGATTTGGACGACAACGGAAAAGCCGAACCTACCCACTGAAACAAGAAAAGAAATGCAATTGAGAAAAACTAGATCATTAGATCCGATTCGGTGTCTGTCGTCTTGTCTGGATTGATTTATGATATGGATGGATATATGAATCTGTTATCGGAAAGGCTCAGGCACGCTATCGTGAATATCTTAGATGGGTTGGGAGGCATGGATGGCGTTTTGGGTTAATCATGTCATGTTACTGTATCAAGTTCATTGTACAATTTTGCAATAGTAGCCTTTTCATTCTTCATTGTTTTCTTCTTCTTTTCTTTCTATTTAGGATGTTCTGGAGTAATGTATGATTGCTCTGGGGATTCATTTCTCTATCCACTGTATCAAGTTTTTGTAGTGTCCTGGAGATTTAAGTCACTCCACTCGTGAACTATACATACATGCTCTTGTGATTGATTGATTATGTATGGTTGTAGACTTGTCTCTGCTTTGATTTAACAGATATATAGGAACCACAGAACTATTTACTGAGTCTAGATCCCAAGCTGAGAAAAGCTAGACCAGCGCAGCTATGACAAGACTATTAAGCTGCGTGTAGATTTCCCCCATAGATGAAACGCGAGTCTCTGTATCAGAACAGATAGGTATAATGATATAAGAAGAATGGTATGTATGAATGGTATATCGCCGTTAATATAAACCCGAACAAAAGCTAGAAAAAAAAATGAAGAAACACCTCCCAATATTATGGATTATCTACAGGACGAAAACACGCCCACATGAAAGAATGATGAGAAAGAACGAGTGAAAGATCAACGCCATGCCCGCTTCCGTCATATGTCAAGTCGAGTCAAAAAGAAGAACTCCATAACGGCCGTCACGAAATTGGTGAGGGTTGTGTGGTAACGAGAGAAGAAAGGGAGAGGAGAGGAGAGGGATGCAGTGAGAAGGGAAGTGTAGTAAACTGTACTTTGCTGGGACAGTGCCCATTCAACGATCGACTCATATGTCATTTAGAATCGACCACCGCTGACCATCACCTCGTCGTCCGCTCCGCCGGCACTGCCCAGCAGGTTGGCTCCCCAGACGCCAACGATGCCCCACATGCCGATGCGCCAGCCCCGGTAGAGGCCCCGAAGGCCCTGGCCTTGTCGTCGCCGGAGCAGGAGCGGCTTGTTGAGCGCTCGCTGGGCCTGTTCGGCCTCAGCGGACATCGGCTCCACCCCTTCTTCATAGACAATACCCCACATGGTGCCCACGACGCCGCGGTAGGTCTGGGGCGTTGGGACAATAGTCTCGACCGCGGAGGAGGTGCCCGGAGATGCGGTCGTCGGGCTCTTGGCCGCTTCCAGACCTCCTATCGACTGCTGCCGGAGGCTGGGAGAGGTGTACGTAGCGATCTGCGCCCGACGCAGCACGGTCTCCAGCGGAAATCGGACGGCCATCTCGAAGCTAGAGCCGAGGAACGAGAACAGGCTCCACATGGACGGATTGATGACGGGATCGATGGACAGGTAGGACTTGAGGAACAGGGGGATCGTGTTGGAGATGAGGTTCGGCAAGCTCGAATGGAGGATGGTGATGGGCACGAGGTGGGCGGGGATCGTGCAGTTGGGCGTCGGGATCTGGCGGATGGCGCGCAGGAGCGAGCGGGGTCCGTGAGTGGCCGGCGTCAAGATGAGGAACGTGCGCGCCGTGTCGATCGGGGCCAGCACAATGGCTGACAGAGAAGTGGAGATGAACGACAGGATCAGGGTCGCAACCGGAGAGCTTGACGTCAGAATGTCCGCCGCCACGGAGGCCGTCACGTCCTCTTCGGGTAAGCCGACAATGGCCGACAGGAGACTGCGAATGAAGGTGTTCAGGGTCGGCAGGAGGAGCGAGTAAATGAAGGTCGTGTTGGCCGCTTTCCACGGCGACGTGGGGCCACTGTTGGTCCACAGCTGGGAGAGCACATCCATGAGCGAGTCCGGATTTTTGACGGCCAAGGCATGTCGAGACGAGTTCGAAGACGGAATGTAGCCGCTCCGATCGGTGATCTGACGTCGCGACTTTTTCGACCGTGGCGTGGACGGCGAAGCCACCGCGGGGGCCGACGAGGTGAAATAATTGCTCTCGTCATCAGAGGAAATGTATTCCTGGTACAAGCGACCGCACGTTAGCAACCTCCGAAAGATCACCACTTCCAAGATACTGCGCTTTCACATACCTCCTCATCTTCATAAGAATCACTAGCAGGGGTCGACGGGTGTCTCCGGTGCGACTCTCGGGGACCTTGCCCGTCCAACGCATCGGGGGCGACATAGGTTTGAAGAATGGTTTTGGCAACATCCAACGGTTGACCGGTCAATGTACTCAAATAGCGTCTGATGGAGCTGTCCAGACCATCGCGGAGCCAGCTGGAGACCGACGGCGAGCTTTCCAGGTAGTCCGAATAGTCGAGGTCCGGCAACAAGTCGCGGGCAGAGCTGCCAAAAACCTGGGTTGATGACGCCTCGGGAGGGGAGGAGCCATTGGTCGTATCCAGACCCAGTGACGGGGGGATATAGTAGGGACGCAGAGGGTTGATACCTTCCCGCGAGGACGACATGATTCGAAATCAATCAAAACAATGATCGAGGGGAACAAGTGGGGAGTGGGGGGGGGAAGAGGGGAAGAGAAATACAAGAGAGAAGAGAAAGTGAGGTTGAAAAGAAAGCGATGGGGAGAATAACCCGTGACTCTGGAGCCGCCAGCGAATAAACTCTCGGCTTTTTCATTTGATTTTATTCCATCTGATTTTCTTACGTCCCTCTCCTTCTGTCTTGAAAAGACAACTCAGTCTCTCTCGTCTCCCTCCCCTTTTTATTCGCTTAATATTACATTTCTCCTTGATCGCATTTTCAACCTTTTTGAGAGTTTATTTTCCCATCATGTTCTGGAAAGAAGCCGGCCGGGGTCTGCGTCATGCCGTCCCCAAGTCCGTCTCCGGCAAGGGTATCTGTCGCATTGACTCCCAGAGATTCCTTAGTCTTTCTCCACAAAAACCTCAGATTGTGAATTCCACGACATCGCCATTGACGCTCACGAGGTCGAACGTGGTCGCACGGGGGAGGGGGCAGTGGCAAAGGCTGGAGTCGGCTCGTCGGAGTTTCTCCGCCACGGCCGGAGTACAGCACGGCCATATCACCCCGCCCAAGGCCGGGGAGGAGTGAGTGTGGTCGATCGCGGGTGGATTCTGTTGAGGATACTGACTGGTTTAGAATCAATGTTACCTTTGTTGACAAGGACAACGAGAAGTACGAGTTCCAAGTCGCCGAGGGGGACAATCTGTTGGATATCGCGCAGGCCAACGACCTGGAGATGGAAGGTGAGCATGACTTTGGATTTCTGTGTTTATCTGAAAGTGGTGAGACTGGGTACTGACAAGTCTGGGACGGTAGGAGCGTGCGGTGGCTCATGCGCCTGTTCGACGTGCCATGTTATCGTGGAAGACCCGGACATGTTTGACAAGATGGAGGAGCCCTCCGATGACGAGAACGACATGCTGGATCTGGCATTCGGTTTGACGGAGACGTCCCGCCTTGGATGCCAGGTGGTGATGAACAAGGATCTGGACGGCTTAGTGGTCCGACTGCCTTCCATGACGAGGAATATGCAAGCAAGCGACTTTGCGCCGAAGACTTAGAGAACGCAGCATGACCACGACTAAAAAAAGATCCCGATCTTTGGGAGCACACTTTGCAGCGCCCCGCAGGTTTGTAGCGGGGGAGAGAACTGTATGATATGAGGGTACACTGGGGAACCATTAGGCCGCTGAGTATAATACTGGTATTTCCGATCTCCATTCCTATCGATCTGAGACCACCACCTGTAAATAATGTACGGTTTTATCATTTATCCAAAAATTACATGAAGTAAACGAGTAGGAATCGAAAGTAAGATACAAATCACATCAAGCCATTTTTTCTCCCCAACGCCCGTAACATGCCCACCTCAAGAACCAGAACCAGAACCAGAGCCTCGTTCAGGCCTCCTCGATGTTCAACGGTTTCCCCTTCTTTCCACTGATGAGCTCCAAGAAGCCTTGCTTGCTGACTTCATTGACGGTCTTTTCCCGCTCACCCATACCCACGGTGCCCTTCTTCCGCTCGAGCCGGGCGGCTTCCTCTCCGCGAACCTGCGCAGCGCGGACCGCATTGAACAGCTTAATCACACCCCGCTGGGCCACCTTGCGGAGACGCTTCTCCTCCTCGGCGACCGGACCGGCCGCACCCCGCTTGATGCCCAGGACATCGCGCACGCGACCGCGATCCATGTCTTCACGCTTCTCGGCGCGCATTTTCGCCCGCGCCTGCAGATCGAGCTTCTCGTCCGCATGCTCGCTCCGGGACTGCTCGAGGGTCCTGCTGCGCGACAAGACGGGGTCGGCGCGCGCGGCCGTCGGCAGCTTGGTGGACAGGATCTTGGCCATGGAGGTCGAGAACGCCGTGGGATCGTTGCGCTTCGAGACCGTCCTGCGACCCGAGGTTTGATCCGCATCGTCTTCGTCCTCCTGCTCCGAGCCTGAGATTTCTTCTTCGTCGTCATCGTCGTCATGAACAAGGTCATCCAAGTCGGGCTCATCGTCCTCCTCGACGGCGGAACTCTCGTCGCTGTCCTCCTTCGCGGTCTGCTTCGTGGGCTTCATGGCAGACTTGATCGGAGGTGTCGCTGCCGCTGCCGTCTTTGTCGTCGGCTTCTGCTTCTTGTCCTTGATCGCCTTCGGCTTCACTTCGACCTCGTCATCGGAATCGGCGAGGTTGACGGCTTGAAAATCGGCTTGGTCGTCGTCGGAGGCCTCATCGGAGCTGCTGTGGTATTGACGCTGCTTTCTGAACTTCTTCTTGGGGTTCCCGGTCTTGCCTTTCAGGCCATCCAGGACCTTGCGCTTTTTTGACATGGTGGGAGGCATGATTGAGAAACGTTCGTGCGAACGAATTGGAGGGTGTTGGTGGGGAGAAGCAGCAGGTTGGATTGTTCGCCCGTCACTTTTTTTTTTATTTGATATTTTTTTGGCGGTAACACTGATAAGAACCTTGAAATTCTGGAAATTGTCCCAAAGGCGGTGTGCTTTGGAATCAACATTATTGGACGAATATGGATCCACACTTGAAAGATACTGTAATTTGGGTAACTCGATTACGGCGTGACTGGACATCATTTCAAGGAGTTAATGGGGATAACTTGCTAAATTGGGATCTTAATGCTCTATCGATCTATAACCTAATCATCTTTTGTCTGAAAGATAGGACTATTGAATGTAAAGAGAGACTGCATAACATGCACGAGATGCTTAGATCATCGTAGCAACCGCGCTAAACTAGATCGGGAACCTAGTAAACAAGCACCGCCTGAGGCCACAAGGCCGGCCAACCATCTCGCGTTTCCCCGACTTGACTCTATTCCTGTCACTGATCGCATTCCATGATCGCCCCGAGACTCCAGATCGCCAGTTGTCTATTCCGCCTATTGTTATTCATCTGTTAAACCCGCTTCTCATCTCACCGCACCTTTCCCCCACCCACGGATTATGTCGCCTTGCTTCGTGTAACACCCCCTGTGTCTATCCCTGCATTCGATCATGGACACCACATCCCACGACACGGTCGGCGCATCGACGCTGGCCACGCCCCTCTTCATGCCATCCTCGCCCCCAGGTCATCCAGAACAAGATCCCCTGCAATCACCCGACCGTGGAAACACCCCGATCGACGACCTCCTCGCGGGCCACACCGACGACGAGGAAGAATTGCGCCTCGAGAACGGGCCGTCCCCGGGGTCATCCCGCGCATCATCCCCCGACCATCGCGCCATGGATAATACCCTCGACAGACGCTTGGCGGAGTACACGGTGGACTTCAACCGACTGCCGGGCGCAAAACCGGGAGATGATGAGGACGCGCTGGGAGAGCTGAAGTTGCCCCATGAGGAGGATCGTCTGTCTGAGGTGGGTGGTCCGGAGGACTTCACCGCCAATATGGACAAATATTTCATGGACGACGATACTCGGGAACATGGGAGTCAGGTCGAGTTTGGGGAGGAAGACGGGGAAGACGTTGCGCCCACCGAGGAACAGGAACCCCAGGAGCCGACACTCCCGCAGGAGCAGCGACCCGAGGATCAACAGCATTCCTCTCAGCTGCATCAGCCTGCGGTGGAGGAGGATCAGGAACTGGGCGAGTACAGCGAATTCGGCCCGCCGGTGGACATGTCGACCCCGTCTCACCTTCTGCGTCGGAATAGTATAGGCAGGGATATAACACACCTGGAGAACATCGAAGAGGATCCAGACGATGAGCTTGACATGGCACAGACGCCGTCCGTGCGGAGGCAGCGCGTACCCTCGAGAATTAGCGACGCGGATGATTACGAGAGCCTGCGTCGACAGATTGCCGAACTCCAGCGAGCACTTGAAGAACGGGATGCACAGCTCGCGAGACTGCTCGCACAGACTCAGGAGACGACTTCGGTGAAGGATCAGATCAGCCAGCTACAGGCAGAGCTACAGAAGAAAACGGCCACCATTGACGAACTGCATGCCAAGCACAATGACGAGACGGTCCTACGGGATCAGCTCCGATTGTTACAGCGACAGAACGAAGATAAAGACAATTTCTTCCGGCAGTCGTCTATGAATGCATCGGATCTCGGCGCTCTTCAAACCCAGATCAGCGACATGCAAAAAGAGCTCCAGAGTCGCAACTCGGAGCCCGAGCTGAGCGCAGAGAGGCTCGAGACCATTGCGTATCTGCGTCAGCAGCTCGATCTTTCGCAGGCCCAGCTGAAAAAGCGGGATGAGGCCTTTGACGAGACGGCCCAGAAGCTGAAAGAGATGGCGGCCGCAACCGAGCAGCAACTCCAAGACAAGGACACCGAGATCGACCGGCTCCAGGCCCGGGTTGATACCCACCTCGAAGAAATCGAGAAACTCGGCGCGGAAGCCACTCAAGCGACTCGCAAATACCAATCCCTCGAGGAGCGGATCTCCTCGCTTGAAATTAAGAATCGCCCGCTGGAGGAGATGAACAGTACCCTCGAGGCGGACTTGAGTCGCGCGCAGTCGCAGGTCACCGCCCACGAAAATGCCCTCAAGGCCGTGGCCGCCGACCTCCCGCTGGACAACGGCGGCAACACCTACACCGAGATTCTGGAACTAATCAAAGATCTGGGCGGACCGCCGCCCGCGCGCTCGCCCGACTCCCTTCCCAAAGGCAAAGAACCAGCACCGAAGGAGAACGACACGCAGCATCTCCTCGACGAGCTAGCCAAACTCCGTGCTCAACTGAAAGACGCCTCCGCAACGCAAAAGACGCTCGAGATCCAACTATCGCGGTCACAAGAGCAGCTCACCGAATCGCAAACCCTCATCAACTCCATCGAAGGCGAAAACACCCGTCTCACAAAACGCAACGAAGACCTCAAGACCAAGCTCGACTCAACCCAAAACGAACTCAACCGCGTCCGAGAAGAGCACTCCGACGCCCTCGACACAATCGAGCAGCTCCAAGCAGAAACAAAACCACAGCAGCTCAGCCCCCCGCCCTCCCCACCCACCACCCGAGCACCACCACCAACCGCCCAAGAAGACTCCCACCAAGCACAAATCAAAAGCCTACACGTCGCCCACAAGACCGCCATCTCCACCCTCCGCACCTCCCACGCCGAATCAACCCGCAAACTCCGCGCCCTCCTCTCCGCCGCCGAACAGCGCGAATCTCGCCTCCAAGCCTCGCTCGACACCACCCAGCAGCGCCCGCGTCGGTCCACCCAAGACCCCGAGCTCCGCTCCCTCCGCGCCGAAGTCGAGCGCCTCACATCCGTCATAGCAGCCAAAGACGAAACCGCCACGACACTAGACCAGCGCATTGCGCGGTCCGTCGAGAAGCGCGAGAAGGAGTGGGAGCGCCGAGTCGATCTGCTCCTCAAGGAGCGCGAGAAGATGGCGCGCGCGCTGATGTGGACTTGGGGCGAGAAGGAAATTGGCGATTTGAAGGGTGCGGAGGATGAGCTGGGGAGGAAGAGACAGGGGTATCGCTATAAGCATGCTCGTGCGAAGGGCGATACGAGCTCTTGATCTCCTCCTCTTTCTTCTTCTGCTTCTTTCTGTGTTTGGTATCTTCTCGCTTTGCTCTTGTGTCGGTATTAACCGGCCTGTTTCTTTCTCGCTCGGAGCTTACTGCGCTGGTCGATCTCGGGTTCATATAGGGCTGGGTTGGGGTGCATCGCTTGCATGGTTGAAAATTGCTGTCTTCTCTTTTTTTTTTTTTTTTTTTT